>NC_057348.1:88637991-88939991 GCF_016509475.1 Prionailurus bengalensis | reverse complement strand
AAATCAGATAAAATGTTACTAAATCACTAAAGGTAAAGTGTGGGCCAGCAAGGCTATAGTAATCCCTAGGAACTTCAGATCTATGGATAGTTTTAAATCACTCCTTGTCAGGAGCTCCACTGAGCTGGAAAAAGGTGGGCAGTGAGGTGTGTGGGAGCAACCAATTAAAGCCACAAGACAAATATGATAGTAATAGCGAAATCTTTAATCACTTATTATATCAGAATGAGAAAGAATCTAAAATGAAAGAAACTATAGATTCTTCCCTAGAAGAAATAAATAGATTCATTTCCCCCCAATAACAGATTTTCAGGTGGTAGACATGGGAACCCATCTCACTGTTAAAGGAACCCTGGAAAAAAAAAAACAAAAAACAAAACCAAAACTTGTGGAGATTTGGTCTGAGAGGAGGGAGAAAGATAAGGGCTAGGGATGGAAAAATACTGAGTACTAAATCGGAGTGGAGAAAAAACTATCTTTGTGTTTCCCTGATAAAGAAACCTCCAAATGGAGGCACCAAGGCGAGGAATGCAAATATTCATAGAAACATGGCCAGTCAGTGGGTCCTGAGCCTTTGACGGCAACTCCCTTCAGAGATTGTAATGCACTGACTGTGCACCATGTCTTGGGTGGAGAGGGCAGATTGGCCCCCATGAGTTCTGCCAAGTAAAGCGTTTGTAATTGAATGTAGTTGGGCCTGAATGATGGTACACAGGCTTTGTTTGTTTTGTATTGCTTTGTTTTGTTTTCATTTTCGTTTTCATTTTGGCAAGTGCCAAATTCCTCATGACAGGATAGTTTCCATGAACTTTTACTGGAACTAAAAGTTAGAATAAATAGGAAACAATTTCCAGATAATAGGTTTAATCCATTGATGTCAATAATTACATTGAGTTTAAATTATTTAGGCATCCCAATCAAATGACAGAGATTTTCAGATTGGACTTAACAAAAAAAGTATGAACTATGGTGTCTACAAGGATTCCACTTAAAATATAAAGCCAAAGAATACTTTAAAGTAAAATAATAGGAAAAAAAAATATGTGACATAAAGACATTAATCAAAAGAAAGTTGAACTGCTTGTATCACAAAGTAAGCTTCAGAAAAATAAATATTTCCATAGATAAAAATACTACATAATGATAAAGCCAATTTAAGAAAACATAACAATCTTAAAATGTATATGCTCCTAACAATGGGGATTTATAAGTGAAGAGGCAAATAATGATGGAACTGAAGAAGAAATATACAAATCCATGATTATAGATGGTTATGTCAAAGCCACATACAGTAACTGACAGACCAAGGAGACCAAACACTGAAAAGATATAAAATAGAAGTGAGAAAACCATCACCCATGGGCAACTACTTGATTTTATAAATAAAGTTTTATTGAGTCATAGTTTCATTCATATATTTCAATAATGTTAATGACTGCTTCCATGTTACCACAGCATAGGTGAAGAGTTGTGACAGAGACAGTATGATCCAAAAGACTAAGATATTTATTATCCAGTCCTTTAAGAAAAAGTTTCTTGATTCCTGATATGGAATACTGAACAACACTGCTAATCAATTTGACTTTTATGAAATATTGCCCAACAACAACCAAACTGAACAATGCATATTGAAGCGTGCACATGGGACACTGACCAAAATAGATCACATTTTGGGCCATAAAACAAACATAAGCAACACAAGAAGTAAAATCACACAAAAATGTATTCTCAGAATATAGCAAAATTGAACTAGAAATCAATAAAATAAATATATTGGGATAATCCCAAAATATTTTGGACACTAAATAATAACCTTTTAAATAATCCATGGGAAAGATATGATACCACAAGGAAAATCAGAACACATTTTTAATTGGTTGAAAATGAAAATGTATTTCATAGTATGTGGGAATTACACTGTTTACAGAACCACTTAGAGCACTAAACACATATGTTAGAAAATAAGAAGGGCATTAAATAAATGACCTTAGCTTGCAGCTCAATAAATAGAAAGAGTAAATTAAATCCAAAGCAAGCAGAAGAGAAGAAAAAATTAAAATAGGAGAATAATAAAATTGAAAGAATTTTTTAATTTCATAAAGCCAAAGGCTAGGTCTGTGAAAATACCAACAAACTGGTAAGCCTCTAGCCAGACTAACAAAGTGAAGAAGAAAGAAGATTTATATTACCAATATAAATATTTATTGCCAATAATATAAATTTAGAGATGAAAGTTGTGACATCACTACAGACCTTAAATGGTTAATAGTGGGATATGATGAACACCTTCATGCCCCAAAATTTGATAGCTTAGATGAAATGGACAACCAGCAGCTTTAGAAGAAGAAGAGAAAACTTAAATAGTCTTGCATCTATTAAAGCCTTTGATGTTGTCACTGAAAATTTTTATCAAATATTTAGGGTAAAATAACATATGGAAAAAAAGGAGGAAATATTTCTCAAGTCATTTTCTGAGGTCTGCATAGCAAATAAATTATAAGAAAATAGAATTACAAACCAATATCCATCATGCAAATATCCAAAATTATCTATCTAAAATATTAGCAAATATAATGCAGAAATTTATAAACATGCTAATATCTAATGCCATAATTGGGGCATATCCCGGGAATTCAAGGCTGACCCAACATTTCAAAGTCAAACAACTCAATTCATCGTGTGAAACAGGCTAAAGAAGAAACATAATAGGACCTTTGCAACAGATGCAGAAAACACATTTGGAAAAATTCAATTCTCATGTATGATAAAAATTGTAAGCAATCTATGAATTAAAGGCATATATTCAACCTGATAAAAAGCACCCATCAAAGTTCTACAGGCAGTATCATACTTGATATTAAAAAGCTAAATATTTTCTCCCTACAGTCAAGAACTGACAGGGATGCCCATTTTCAAGAGTTTCATTCAACATTGTACTGAAGGATGTAGTCAGTTCTGTAGAGGGAGAAAAATGCACAAAATAGGTGCAGAGTAGAAATAAATACATTCAGAGCTCTATATTTGCAGGCAATGGTATTATTGTCCGTGGAGAAAATTTGAATCTTCAAAGAAGCTGCTAAATTGATCAAATGAGTTTAGCACGGTGATAAGATATAAGTGCAATATGCAACTATGAAACACATTTCTAATTATTATCATAAACAGCTGGAAACTGAACAGAAATTACTTTTTAACACAGGATCAACCAAACAAAAAATGTTTACATCTAAAAAAGTACGTGCAAGATCGCTAAAAACTACAAGACATAAATGAGAGAAAACAAAAACCCAAATAATGGAGACAAATAATAAGTTGGTGCATTTTAAGAATCAATATGGTTAAGACACCATTTATCGATTTGAACTAATTCAAAACAATACCGATCCAAAAGCCAAAATCTCTTAGCTTGATTAGCCAATGCTATTTTTTAACAAAAATGATGTATTATGAGAACACATACTACCTGATTTAAGACTTATTATAAATGTACAGTAATGAATTGGACATAGTAATGAACAAAGAATATATGCATAGATAAAAGGAAGAAATTAGGATCCAGAAATATAACCACACAACTCATTCTGACCACCTGCAAAAGCAGTCAATGGGAAAAGAATAGCCCTTTCAATGAATTATTGTACAATTTGATAGCCTTATGTGACATACCTTTCACCACATAAAAATTAACTTGGAGCGAATCATTGATAGAAATATAAAATATAAAACTAAAAAATTTCTATTAAAAACATAGAAGACAAGTTTTTCAGCCTTGAATTAGGAAAAGATTTCTTTGTTTGGAAATCCAAAGCGTAAGCCAGAAAAGAAAATATATTAGACTTTGTCAGATTAGAAACGTCTGTTCTTTGAAAGACACTGATAAGAGAAAGGCCAACCACAAATTGAGGGGAAAAAAAGTTTCAAAATGTAGTTTTGACAAAAGGTGGTTACCTCAAATATATAAAGAATCCTTATCACCCAGTGAATAAGAAAACAAGCATCCCAATTAAAAAAAGAATGGACAAAACATTTACGGAGATACTTCATCAAAGAAAATACTTACATGGTAAATAACTTCATAAAAAAGGTTCAACATCATTAGACATTAGGGAAATGCACATGCAATCTGCTATGAGACACTACTATGCACCTATTAGAATGGTAACAACAGTGGGGCGCCTGGGTGGCTTGGTTGGTTAAGCGTCCGACTTCGTCTCAGGTCATGATCTCACGGTCCGTGAGTTCGAGCCCTGCGTCAGGCTCTGTGCTGACAGCTCAGAGCCTGGAGCCTGTTTCAGATTCTGTGTCTCCCTCTCTCTCTGCCCCTCCCCTGTTCATTCTCTGTCTCTCTGTGTCTCAAAAATAAATAAATGTTAAAAAAAAAAGTTTAAAAAAAAGAATGGTAACAACAGCAACATCTGACAATGCCAAGGGCTGGAAAAGATGCAAAACAACTAGAAATTTCATCCACTGTAGGTGAAAAAAAAAAATGCTTTTTTTGGTGAGATTATTTTGCATCCCTGCTTTAAAAAATTTTAGCTATTTCTTGATTTTCAAGTAATCTCTAAGCCCAACATGAGACTCAAACTCATGACCCCAACATCAAGAGCTGCATGCTCTACTGACTGAGCCAGCCAGATGCTGCCAGTCTGGCTATTTCTTATAACAGTAAACACGCACTTACCATCTGTCTTGGCAATCCTACTCCAAAGTATTAACCTCAAGTAAACAAAACCTAAACACAAATGTGAATGATGGTTTTAATCAGAATCACCCCAGATGTGTGAATATCCTTCAAATGGTGAATTAATTAAGAAAATTGGCACATCCATACCATAGACCATTTATCTCAATATGAAGACAAACTGTAGATACATGTAACAACATCCATGAATCTCAAAAGACTTACGCAAAGTGAAAGAAACCAGATGCAAAAGACGACTTGAAATTTTGGCGAAAGCAAATTTTAGAACAGAAGATAGACCCATCGTTACCAAAGGTGAGGAGTTGTGAGTTGTGCGAAGGACATGAGGGAAGTTTTTTGGGGTGATGACAATGTTCTATATCTTTTTAAAAATTTTTTAAAAATTTATTTATTTAAAGAGAGAGACAGAGAGAGAGAGAGAGAGAGAGAGAGCGAGCAAAGGGCACGTGCAATGCACAGAGAGGAGGAGGGAAAGAATCCCAAGCAGTCTCCACAGCATCAGCAGGAGCCTGAGGCAGTACTCAAACTCGCAAACCTGAGAGATCATGAAATCTTGAGATCATGACCTGGGCAGAAAATCGAGAGTCTGACACTTAACCAACGAGACACCCGGGTGCCTTGACAATGTTCTGTATCTCGATCATGATGTTACATTGCTATGATTATTACAATTTATAGAAGTAAACATCTTAGCTAGCGTTTAACACATGTAAATTCAACTTCAACTTGAGTTTTAAAAAAATATGATGGGTGACATTAAATGTCTGAGACAAGGCAGATTTCCATGGCAGACTGTGGAGGAAGACAGCAAAAGAAAGGCATACTCATAATAGGATTATACTACGAGACTGAGTGAACCCAGCAGTTGGCCAGGTTTCTTAAAAGACTAGCAGCACACTTTGCTTTTCGAAGTGGTAAATGATGTTCTGTAAAGGCGGATACAAACGTTTTCATCAACAAGAAGCTCAGTAATGGAAATTATAAAATTAAAGAGTAGCATTAGTTAGGTGACAGCCCTTAACCATCAGAAGCAAGTGAGCATATGTACTGATAAACAATTAGATCAGAATAGGCAGGGACCTGACCCTCAGAGATCTAAGGGAATGTCTAAAGGACTACAGATTTTTTTGGTAGTTGTTTCATTTTTTGGAGGCTTTTTTTTTTTAAAGGAAAGTATATAGGAGGCCAAAAAGTGTAGGTATGTGTATGTATGTATGCATGGATACATGCATGGAAGTGTTTATGTATACATTTGGGGGGACAAAGGCCAAAGTTATAGAAAGTTACAACCCCTTTCCTAGTTTCCAGAGCTTAGTCTGTTCCCAGATCAGTACTCATCAGCTAAAAATGATTCTAAGTTCCCATAAGGAAGGATCCTGCAGCCCTGGGTCAAATGATGAAATGGGGGTCACCTGAATCTTTCACCAAAGGGACCTCAGGGAAATTTTATCAAGTGGCTTTACCCTGGAGAAAGAGGGATACCAGATCACCCAAGTAATATGAGATTTAGAGTCTCAGTTGATGTTGATAACTGAAAATCTAGAGAAACCTGCCTATAGGTGTCGGGTAATCATGAGAGGAGTCTCAGGCCCATCAACCTCATAGTGGGCCCATTAAACCCATGGACAGTTCCACTATTAATTATCCCAGTTCCTAAATATGTAATTGAAATATACCTAATTAGCAGCTGGCAGAAATTTCACATGCATTCTTCAACCTTTGGAGAAGTCAAGGGTAAGGTAATAAACCTAATCTCTGCCCTCTTCTCCCGGGTAAGAAAATAAATCAAAATCAGTGTTGCACAGTATGGTGAATGACAGAGACTGGGGCGGCTCTCAAAAACTGAAAGGATCCAGGTGCAGATATAGTGTATGCGATGTGGCCTCCTTCTCCTCTCCTTTCATTTCACCAACATGACCCCGAAAAACCTAAATGGAGAGGGGTGAATGGCAGCGGACTGCTATAAACAGAAAGAAGCGACAACAATTGCAGCTGCTGTACTGACAGCGGGGTGTTTACTAGAGAGGATGACCCACAGGTTCTGGTTCAAGGTAGACTGCCATGGATTTGGTAAATGCATTTGCTTCAAAAGCCCAGGGTCGGAAGCAGTTCTCTTTTCCAGGAGGTGGAAAACTATGTACGTTCAACATCTCGCCTCAGAGATCTATCCATTCTGCTGCTATTTCTTACAATGTAGATGAGGTGGAGGTCCAGCAGAAAATAAAACTGGTCCACTATATTGATGAATTCATAGAAATTCGAGCTGAACAGGAAGAAGTCTGAGTGCTCCACCAAATCTTCAATTAAAGTATGGTCATGATTTTCTGTTTGCTAGTGTAGATGTGATTTTATTCTAAATTACATTTTAATATTTTTAATGCTTGCTTATTTATTTACTTATTTGTCTGTTTATCTATTTATTTTGGGAGAGAGCATAGGAGGGACAGAGAGAGAGGGAGAGAGAGAATCCCAAGCAGACTCTGCCCTGCACGTGCAACATGGAGCCTGACGCGGGGATAGATCTCATGAACTGTGAGATCATGACCTGAGCTAAAACCAAGAGCCAGGCTCTTAACCGAATGAACCACCCAGGTGCCCCTATTTTATTCTAAATCACATTTTAATGAGCACCGTTGTAGAGTAACACATATATACAACAATAGTATTGTAACTATTCATCAAACTTACTGGACTATCTTCTGAGTACGATAAATGTTTCTGTCATTTGTTTGTTTTTTTTTCCACTTCGATCATGACAACAGTAAAGAATTCCAGTTTACCTCATGCTTCCAATTGGTGTAAGTTTATTTGTTCTTCTTAGTGTTCTCCGTAGGCCAAATTCCTAGCACAATGTTGAATAAAAGTAATGAGAACTAGAATCTTTCTCTCATCTCTGATTCCAGAGATTGGCACATCCATACCGTAGACCATTTATCCCCAATGGACCACCTTTAACATCATTCATACTGTCTTTAACGTTATTCATTATGAATGACATTATAATCTTAACCACGATATCCGCTATCACGTTATGACAATTCTTTCCTTGTCGACATTGACTGCTTGAGGTACCACCTATTTCCCAGTACAAGAGATTTTCAAATTGACTTCGCAGTTGCATCAAATTTTGGATGTATGTACTTTAAAACCCTATTATTAGGGAATCCATTTATATGTGTTATGATAGCTGACACATTTGCATTTATTTGCTCCGTTTCATGTTGCACATCTGTTTCCACTTTTGTCTCTGACTCCTTACATTTCTTTTTTGCTTTTTAAAAATTAAGAAAAAGTTGCTTTGCCCACATGCCTTCATTTTTATTGATATATATTTGAAATTCTTTGACTTGGCGTTCTTTAAAAAGGCTAGCACATACGCTTAAAGTGTAAAGCAAAGCATATCTTTGGTACCAGTTTCCCTTCAAGCTATGATTTCCCAGTTATTAGCTATTATTCCCCAACATTTCAGTTGTCATCCTGTGTCTCCAACCCCACAGAGTAAATATTTTTCTGTTGGTTTATACTGTTCTGAATGTTTAGATTTACGCACAAGTTTATGTTTTGAATTTTTTTGTCAGCACCTCTTTTTTGCTTCTCAGACTTACTCTACGAATATATTTTTTCTACTTCCTCGGACAGCATTATCGAGCTTGTATTCATGGTAAACTCTGGTTTTGTTTATCTAAAAATATTTCCATTTGACTGTCAACTTTAAAGAATGGTTTGTTGGATATTCAATTTTAGAACACATGTTATTCTCTACAACGACTTTGGTTTCCACGGCTGGTTTCGTGAATTCTGTTGTGAGTCTTGTACAAGTCCTTTAAAAAGGTAATATTTTCTTGGTAAAATTTTAAATACTCCCTTTGTCTTTGGTGTATTGCTATTTCATTACATATGTCTTAGTATCAATTTATTTTTATTTGTCATGACTGATATCCATGGTATTTCCTGAGTCTGAAAATGTATGCATTTTTCCCTCTGGAAAATCTTTATATTCCCAAACATGATACTGAATAATATTGCCAACTTTCCTTCCCACATTTCTTCTTAATTATTTTCTGGGGTCCGTTAAAATATACATTTGTCATTTTTAATCTGTCTTCCATGATTTTATTCTCACTTGTATTTTTTTTTCTTTCATGGTCTTTATCAGATTCTGATAGATTTTCTCATCATATATAACTTTGTATCTGTGTCTCTATCAATCAATTTTTCAAAGATTTCAATCTGAAAAACTCTTTTCACACTTAAAAATTATTGAGAATCCCTCTCTATGAAAATACATCTGTGTTTCATTTTTACTCACACACTCACAAAAGCTCTGACACCAGATGTGTAGGGTTTTTCTCCACACCAAGCAATCTCTGTGACATCAGCTGGGTGTCCAATAATTCAATTCAGTTCATTTCTAATACCAACCAGTCTTATGGGACTGAGTCTTTATCCTCTACAGGTCCCATAGGTTAAAGACTCAGTCCCATAAGACTACCCTTCAAGACTTCAGTTTCCTGTCATTTGTAGTAGGTCCCTAGGTTGCCCACAACTTTGTCTGATTTTGCTGAAAATCAGAGATTTCCTACAACCTCCTTGGATTTGATCATTTGGGAAAACAATTCACAGAACTCAGGAAAATACTTACTTATGGCTACCAGTTTATTCTATAACAAAGGATGTAATAAAGGATATGGATAAACAGCCAAACAAAGAGATGAGATGAGATCTGGAAGTGTTCCCAGCTCAGGAGCTTGTGGATTTGGGTTGCACCAATCACCCTGTATATGGATGTGTTCAAAAGCTGGAAGATCTCAGAACCCCATACTTTTGGGATTTTTATGGAGGCTTTATCCCATAGGCATGACTCATCATTAACCCAATCTCCATCCCGTCTCTGCTTTCTGGAGGATAAGACAGGAGTAACTAAAAGTTCCAAGCTTCTAATTATGGCTTGGTCTTTCTACTCATTAACCCCTATTCAAGAGCTCAAGAGTCATATTGTTAGCTTATAAGTGATATTCCTATCATCCCCCAAATTCCAAGGGATTAAAGAGCTGGGTGTCGAACATTCCTATCACTCAGAAAATTATCAGGAACCAGGGTCAAAGAATAAATGTTAAAATGAAATATTTTCCCAGTACCACTATTGACAAGGGTTTTAAAAGCTCTGTGTGAGGAACCAGAGCCAGAGACCCATATATGTATCCCTTATTATTTCCCCTCCTCCAAAACTTTTGTTCATCCATATAAATATCTTGATATTGACTTATTAGAAAATGAAAAAAAATTGTTAAGATACTTATTGACTTAAGCACATTAATTTTAAAGTAACAATAATACATCTATTACCTGTTAGTATAAGAGAAAATATTACAACCATCACATTTTATTAAAAGACAATACCTTATTAAAATAATCGTACTTCCAAAGAAAAAGAAATTCAGTAAGAAGTGGCATTTTTGTATATTTCTTTAATATTTGTTTTAATAGGACTCAGCTCTTTTATCTTGTACAAATTTTTTGCTATATGATGTTTTGGTTGAAGTATATAAAGAAAACCCAAGCTTAGACATATACGTAACTGGAAAAGGGCAGATAATAACCTTTAATAACATTTTCAGATAACTTGGGTTGTTCTATTTTGTTACTATGCTAAAATTCAGCAAGTGGTAGGTAGTACCTTAAAGGATAGGATAGTAGCAATGAGAAATATGAAGCCTTATCAGTGAACACATACACTGTTACTTAAAAATCCAATAGTTTATCTTGCACTTAAATATATACTTTAGCTCAGCGTGATTTTGTAACATCATGAATTGATCACTTGGAAAATACTTCTTCACCGAGTTATGCAGATCTTCCAAATGTTGGCAGAGTCCATAACACAAGTCAAACAATAACTCTCGCTATTATCACCAAAGATCTTATCAAATACATCTTTTAGAAGTGGGAAGCTGTTGAGTTTACGGCAATAGGGACAAGTTACCCAAAATTCTAACTTTTACTACAGGGTGCCAATTTTATCTTTGGCAACCACATCCTCGGCTGTTTTCCTTGGTAAGACAGGCACACTTTGTTCATTTTCAAGAAGATAGCTGCCAAGTACCAAAGTACGAATAGACGTGGTTTGTCTGTTAGTCATTACTTCAAGTCAAAATATTGGGTTTCGCGGAAAAGTGGCTGCTTCAACTAGCAGTTCAAATCATCATATAGGTTATTTTCTCCGAAACAGCTATCAGAGTTCCATATGCAGCATGAGCGCTTTGTATATACTTCTCATGCAATTACAGAAAATCCTTTAAAAAGTGTACCCCAGGTTACAGATTGTATATAATCACTTTGACTGCTTTTTTTCAGGACATTTTGAAGTATACACCAGCCTTTTTTTTTCTCTCACTTTTTTAACTACACACGCATTAAAAAAAAAAAAATTACTAGTATAGTTTGCTACCACTGCCTCCATCATTCGAAGATTCCAGCAGTTTTATACTATTTTTGCTTTTGCAAATGTCAAGAGAGTATAAAAATTATTAACTTCCAACCATTGTTATGAAAATAATTTTGACTCCATGGACCCTTTGGAAAGGTCTTAAAATTCCCCAGTGTACACAGAACACTTCAAGAATGGCCTTAGATGGACAGAAGATAGATCTTTCCCAGTTTATACCGTTGTGTACTATCTGGTTTAACCCATCCAATGAGCTTTTACTTACGCATTAGTAGTTTTTGAAAAATAATCTTTCCTTCACATTTGTCTTTTATGTTCACGATCTCTTTGCTCTTATCTGCTCTCAAGAATGTATTTCGTAGCACGTATTTCGTAGTTAAGATCTGAAGTATCTGTGGGCCTTAATCTGTGGGTCTCATGCTGCTAGCACTTTCTCATTGTGCTATCTTTTGTTGTGCATGTGCTTTGCTGTTCTCTTAAGAGCTCCTGTTCATCTGAACTCCATATGTGGGAATACTTTAAGGCCCATATCCAAGGTGCCCTCCTTCAGAGAGGATTTGAATTCGCTTTTGCTGAGTAACTGGGAACCTTTACAAACCCAAGTGAGCCAACTCGGGTCAGCTGTAATGCTTTACCATAAATCTGCTTCACTAGGGGCATTTTGGGGATAAGTGGATTATGCTGGTTCTGTGAAGTCAGGCCACAGCCCTTCATGAGCCTCACCATGTGGTTACACACATGTAGGAGAGAGGTTGTGATCTCTCCACTCAGAGCCAAGTTTGAGGAAGATAATTGTGTGTCCTATCTCCTTTTGCAGAGCAGGTTTTTCTGTGGGTCCACGTTTCATCAAGAGTATAGCTCTTTGAACCCCCAGCTTTATGTGAGTCTCTCTCTGCAGACTCCTCATCATGTGTAAGACCTGGACTTTTATTCCTGGGTCTAGATGGCTCTTAGGCTAAAACTCAAGTTCAATGGGGCTCAGAAGCAGCTCTTCAGACTGCAGCCAGCTCATCTCACTGAATTCATGCTCTCGCTTAGTCTATTTCCTGACTTTCTTTAGCAGTTCAGCAATGCACATAAAAATGATATTTTTTGAATTTTGTGTAGTCATTTTAAGTGTTTGTAATGGAGATACAAATGAGATATTCCAACATATTCTCCATTCACTCTTCAATTCACTCCAGTCTGGATTCTGCATCTAGTACTCCATTGCCCTTGACAGTTTTCAAATGGTATATTCTTGTTTCTGGCTCCATTGTGTACAGCTTCTTGGCCAGAATCTATACAGTTGTTGTTCACTCCTTCTTAAATCATCCGCACCTTTCTGATTGCTCGTTTAGTTTCTACCACAACTGTCAGTCCTTCACAGACTACTTTATTAGTTCTCTTCCTGTATCTAATTTGCGTGTGTGTGTGTGTGTGTGTTCGTGTGTGTGTGTGTGTGTGTGTGTGTGTGTGTATGTATTCTCAAATAGATGTTTGTGGAATTGCAAGACTTTTTTATTTGGAATTCCAAGATTTTAATTCCAGATTCTGCTGACCTTGCCAGACCTCTTTTCTTTGCTCCAATTAATATATCCAAATGTCTGATTAAAATCCTGGCATAATTTCCTGACTACTCAAATTTAATACTGCCTCAAAAATTGATTTCCTCTATTCAAGCTTAAGCAATGTTGATTATGTAATATCTTATACATGCAATATAACATATGTAGTCTTTGAAATATACCAAAAATTATAAAAAAGAAACATATTAACAAAATTAATACAGATTAGTGTACTACCTAACTAAATTACTAGAATATTATCAATGGCAATGAATCTCTACTTGTGTGCTTCTCCCTAGTCTTACCTCCTCTTGGCTATTTGGATTTTGTTTTATTAATCATTCTTGTGTCTTGCTATAGTATTTTAATATCTATGTATCTCTAAATGTATATTTTGTGATTTATGGAAATATCACAATTGGTGCATATATATGTATGTGAATTAATATTTTCATTTAAAATCTTATTTTTAAGATTTATTTATGTTGTTGGTATACTAGTTCACTTTTTCACTTATACACTGTGTGAATATAATACAATTTATTTGTACACTCTCTTGCCAAGGGATACAGGGTCATTTCCAACATTGTGCTATTGAAAATAATGCTGAGGGGCGCCTGGGTGGCTCAGTCGGTTGAGCGTCCGACTTCAGCTCAGGTCACGATCTCGCGGTCCGTGAGTTCGAGCCCCGCGTCAGGCTCTGGGCTGATGGCTCAGAGCCTGGAGCCTGCTTCCGATTCTGTCTCCCTCTCTCTCTGCCCCTCCCCCGTTCATGCTCTGTCTCTCTCGGTCTCAAAAATAAATAAATGTTAAAAAAAAAAATTAAAACAAAAAAATAATGCTGTAAGACGTCCCAGGCCCATACTTGGTCACATTTCATGTTTGGTGATTCGATGAACCTCCCGAGAGTGTGCCAAATTCCTTTTCAGAAGCCAGTCCTATGCAAGGGTTTTTAGTTTTCATAGAATGCATGCCTAAAAGTGCAAGGGAGTTGTACGGAATATACATATCCTACTTTATAATACTAAAATATTGTTCAAATGGCTTGTTCTAGTTTACAACCCAATCAACAGTTACTGTAAATTCTGGTTTTTCTACATGCTTGCAAAAACTTATGTAATCGAACATCTCTTTTTTTTTTTTTTGCCAAGTTAGAGCATGTAATAATATATCTCATTGATGTCTTCATTTTTATTTCCTTAGTTGCTGATATAAGTGAAGAGTTCAGTTCACCAAAGTTTATTCCTTTCTTAAGAAATACTTGTTCAGGGGCGCCTGAGTAGCTCAGGAGGTTAAGCGTCTGACTCTTGATCTTGGCACAGGTCATGATCTAATGGGTCATGAGTTCGAGCCCTATGTCGGGCTCCTCACTGATAGCATGGAGTCTGCTTAGGACTCTGTCTCTTCCTCGCTCTGCCCCTCCCCTTCACTCTCTCTCTCTCTCTCTCTCTCTCTCTCTCTCTCTCTCTCTTTCTCTAAGTAATATGATTAATATAATATAATATAATATAATATAATATAATATAATATGAAATGCTTATTCATATTCTTCCCGTTATTTTATGCTATGTGTCTTTAAAAAAAAAATGGATTCCAGTGAGTATTTCATATATTCTGGATACTAATTATTTGGCATAATTTGAATCATAAAACTAGCTTCTAGCTTGACTATTTATATTTTGTACCTATTTGTTGCTGATATAGGGTAAAAAATTATTTGTGGTCATATCAGTAAATGTGCTAATAATTTTTGTAGATTCTTTTGGATGATTTTTAATGAGTTTATTAATTTTTTTTAATCCTTTTCCACATTAGACTCTAAACTCACTGACTCTAACACAATGCTTATATTGTTCAATGTAATATCTTCAGTTTATGTCAGAATTCTTGATGCAGTCAATAAGTCAATAAGATGCTGATTGACTGGAATGAGTTAGTCTTACCATCTACAGAAAACCATAAGTGAAAATTAGCAATCATTGGTTTTTCAGTCATCAAGTAAAAATATTTTTGTGTATAGAGTACAAACCAGGTGCTTCAAAAAAATAAGAGATGTACAAGATGTGTCTTCTACCCTCCAGGCATTTTTATAGCCACAGATTCCTTTCTTTTCACAATTGGAACCATAATCCCTTTATTTAGTCTACTTTGAGCAGGAGACTGTTCTCTCTAGGTAGTATTTTTTAATACATACAGCTGTTTTTAAAACATTTTCAACATTTGTTTCACTGTGTGGTATTTACCATATAAACCAAATTTAATGTAGCTTGTATCTCCAGGAAATTATTTGAAACACCTGCATTTAACTTTACAGAGCATTAGGAAAATTTGCCACATGTTCTGATTTCATAAACCACATACGTTGAATATCTCAAAAAACGCTAGTTGTTCAGAAACAAAAAACTAGTACTTTTTATAATAATTAAGATTTGTAAAGTATATCAGCACAGTTGAGTAGAAAGCAAATTGTGCTCTTTTAAACATGGGAGGCATCCTCTTTTACTTGAATTAAAAAAAATTCAATAAATTATTATATATTATATATTCCCAGAGAGACCTGGGAATAATGTCAAACACTATGAGGTAGAAAGGTGGAAAACATAGAGCAGATGGAGAGTTTTTCTTTGTAGAACTTTTAATATTGCCTGGGCAAGACAGACCAAGGCTCGGCAAATGTTGCTCAAAGAGCAACGAAATATCTGGCCTTCATTCTACTCCCAGAACTATCTACTCACTAGAACTCATCCATTGTGCACTGAACTCATGACTTCTACCAAATTGGATGATACAGGTGTATTTTAAGAATATTTTAAACAGCTAGATGTTATAAGTGAATTTCCTTTATTATTATCTAAGCATAGGATTTATGCTAATCTTAGTAATCACAACACTGCATTTAGCCAGAAACATTCCATAATCTCACAACGTAAGTTTAGCATACACTAATTTAAGTCAATATTTATATGTGTATTTTGGTATCCTTTCGCCCAGATGTCCATCACTCACATATGGAGTTTTGATAAAGCTTCTATACATTAAAAATAAGACTCATTTATTTAATTTGAACACAGTTCTAAGTGTTTTGCTATACAAGTATTATTTAAAGAGAGAATTAAAAAAAGAGGCTAACAGATAAGTTCTAAATTGCAGGTTGTTTTCAGTAAATCTAGCATTTGTTAAATCCTTAAACAATTAAGCTCTTTATAGTTTTTAAGAGATGATGGCAAAAATAGTCCTTTGGGCAAAGGCAGTCTCAGAATATGAGTGCTGATGAAATGAATGATGTTAAACATATATAATATGAATTTTATGCATACTATATAAAATATATCACATGCATCTATGCTTCTATATACAAGCATATATACACAGTTGCATGTATGTATCCAGTTTCAGATATATGCATGTGCATGTGTTTATTTGTGTGTTTCTTTGCCTTCATTTTTAAAAAACTCTATGCATTTTTTTTGTCTCTAACTGAATTCTTTGCATCCAACCCCTTCCCCAAACCCACTTTCTGTCCCCCATTTTCTTGCCCTCTCTCTTTTCTTTGCTTCTGCAAAATAGAAAGAGACAAAACAATTCTGAAATAAAGAAGGGAAAAGATTATAATTCTGGCCATAGCATAATCCAGCAGGTTATAGTCACCATTATTCTTCCCTAAATTAGCAGTTTCAGGGTTGTTGATGTTAAACCAACCAACCCACACGTCTCCCCCAGGTCTCAGCGCTAACAGTTAGCAGAGCTCATGCTTAAATCCAGGCCTTCTGTGTCAAAACCTCTTTATCTTTACCATTGCATTTTGATTGACATCGAAAGTACAAGATACAGTTTTGCCACGCTCTGTGACTGGTAGTTTTTGGAAATCAGCTGAATGTGGAAGAGAATGAAACTGGAGTAGATAAAGGAAATGCCAAGAATAGTCAAAGAAAGGAATCAGAGTAGTCAAAGGAAATTCTAATACATGATTACAGTATTGACACATCGGTCAGGAAACAGGAACCACATTACACATTTTAAAAACGGATGGAATTTAATATAGGCAATTAGTTACACTGCTCCTGGAGGCCAGGAGAGTTAAAGGAAAGACGAAGAATATAATTCCAGGACGCAGCTACAAGCCTAGAGCAGAGGGACCAAAGGAAGAAGCTGCTGTTATCAGAATCTAGAAACTCAGAGGAGGCGCTCTGAGGATTTAGGGCTCAGTTAGTAAGTGTCTGACTTTGACTAAGGTCATGATCTTGGAGTTCGTGAGTTCGAGCCCCGTATAGGGACGCGTGAGTACTGCTGGCAGGGACACAATGAAGCCTGATCTGTGTACTTAAAGACGCTGGACGCTGGAACCAACTGCTGCTAGGAGACGCCAACGGCAAGCGCACACAAATCGCAAGAAACTACACTCTCCCTCCCTCTTGCTTGCAAGCATCGTTGTATTGCTACCCACGGCTACTGAAAGGAAGCCCACGGTAAAGGAGAAACGTCATTTCACGGATTCAGGTCTCGTAGATTTGTTTCGGAGGTAGGAAAGGTAAATAACTAGCACAATTATGTAGAGACTGGAGATACAGTGAGTAGCTTCGAAGAGTTAGCGCTGATGCGGCAAATAATAAACTCAGGATTGAAACCGTTCAGTTTGAGGTGTTTGTGAGACATGAAGATAGGACCCAGGTAGTCAGATCGTTATGTGTATCTGCGGCATAGAGGAAATGTTGTAACTGAAAACATAGATATCGTTCTTTCCTTTCTCCATTCATTCCTTCATTCAATATCCCACTGACATATAGGTAATAGTGAAACTATGGACTGATTCATAGCATGCAGATAAATAAGAAATACCTAGAAAAGAAAAGAGCTCAGGATAAAAATCCAAGGATCTCTGCAAAATACAATCTAGAGACGCTCAGGATATTTACCACTTCCCAGATGTTTGACCTTGGCAACTTAGCCTCTTTCTACCTCAATTTTCCTGTGTAAAATAAGGGTAATAATATTTGCCTAATAAGATTGTTGTGAGGATTGAGACAATGACAAATGTTTAGAAAATTGCCAAGCGGGGCACTTGGGTGGCTCAGTTGGTTAAGCATCCGACTTCAGCTCAGGTCATGGTCTCACGGTTTGCGAGTTCAAGCCCCACATTGGGCTGTCTACAGTCAGCACAGAGCCCACTTCAGATCCCCTCTCCCCCTCACTCTCCACCCCTCCCCACTTGCTCATGCGCTCTCTCACTTCTGCTCGCTCTCTCTCTTAAAATAAATAAACATTAAAAAAAAAATCTGTCAAGCATATTTTTAAAAAATTAAGTTTATTTATTTTTGACAGAGACAGAGCATGAACAGGGGAGGAGCAGAGAGAGAGAAGGAGACAGAGAATCCAAAGCAGGCTCCAGTCTCTGAGCTGTCAGCACAGAGCCCTATGCGGGGCTCGAACTCACGAACTCCAAGATCATGACCTTAGCCAAAATCAGACATTTAACTGACTGAGCCACCCAGGTGTCACTTTTTTCTTTTTTTTTTTTTTAACTAACATTTAAATTAAAAAAAAAATTATATATAGACAACTGCCAAGCATATTGTAAGCATCCAATCAGTATTAGTGTTTACTGTAATTACAGGAAAGCCTAAGAAGAGTCAGCAAAGAAATTACTGCTACTATTGTTAAAGAAACAACTGGAATTATGGCATATGTATCGAGTCTATACAACATGGATTGTTTTTTTCTCCTCTTTCCGCCTAGGTTTGGATGCCCACATTATGCATTCCACAATCCATGTCTGCCATTCACATAATGGCATCTTGCAATGAGACAGTCAAGGTAATTTTCCAAAATATAAAAAATAAAGCTTGTTTTCTGCTTAGATGCATCTGTTATTCAAGACTACTGGAGTTATACTAGCTGCTTTCTGATTTATAGGCAAGAGAATCAACTGCAGGATAAATGATAGCAGAAGAATGAGATAAAATGTACACATAAGCTTTAAACAGTTTGCAGAGTTTAACATGGTAAAAGACATGATTTGGGTGTCACTTCAGCTTTTTAAAAGGCAGTAAAGTATCTTTGAGTTATGTGAACCTTTATGAAGAAAAATGCATATGGGAAAGGTATACTATACAGTGAGATAGTTACTGACAACGTAGCCAATGAACAGTAACAGAGGTGAGCAATTAGTAATGGGAAATTTCAAGGTGGGATTATTGAGTCCATAGGGAGTTTCAGGACACTGGATAAGAACTAAGATGTTTCAAAATTCAGTCTATTTTACAGTCTACATTTCAATGAATGGAATAACTTGATACATTTTCATAGTGAAATTCATCTTCTCTCTTACCTGATTATCAGAATGGAGAGCTACAGTTGTATGATTTAATTATCATGCCTTTCACAGCTTCTCTACAGAGATATGGATTAAAAAAAATCACCTAAAGAGAGATTGCCGTAATGCAGATATCTTGCGCCAAAGAGAACTCTGAAAGCTTTTACGTATTAACTTGCTCATTTATGTAGTACAGTCCATTTACAAATAACTTTTTCAGATCCTGACTCAAACTCCGCTAATATGAATTTCTATTCCAGTTATTTGGGAGTGAGGTATAAATTGCTAGTATACTTCGACTTGCCTAGAAGTGTCTGAGGAATGTGATTTTTGAAGAAGTTTATGGTTGAAAACTATAAGCTACACCAAATTGAGCCCGTGATAATTCTCTATTCAAATAAAATATAAAAACGGAGTCAAATTTAGAAATGTGTGAGTAAAATAAGGGTTTAGGTCTTGTCACTGTTTGTCTCAAAAAAGAGAATTTCATAAACGCCTGAGGAAAAGAGTAAGGGGTCAAGATGACAGCATATGCAATCCTTAAAAAGCAGAGAGCAGGGTCAAAATGCAACTCCTTTAAAAGAAACACAATTCCAGGGATGGCGGTGGGCGGTGGGCCCAATGATTTCACTTTCCTTGAGGCCTCATAGTTGAAGAGATTCTTTTAACAAATGCTTTAACGCTTGGGGCTGATCTATCAAAATTTAAAAGTCTTGAAATTCATGGAATGCAGAGCCTAGAGACCAGGTGGATTCACAATCTACTACAAGGGACAAATGGTTAATTTTGTTCTACTCCACTTACAAAATCACGTATGTACGTATTGTGACCAATATCAAGAATCAAATATTCGGCACTATTGTGCTCCTCCTAGTCTGCCTTTATTTAATGTAAACAAAATTTAACTTCGCTATACTTTACTAGCAATTGGGAGGTTTTTTTAACCAAAAAGACCATTACATAGGTTTCTGAGAATTCGTTTTAGAAATTAACATAAAAATCTCTATTTTTGTGTAGGAATAGTTATCTTATAATTATATACATAGGTTAAGTGATAAACTTTTGAGAAAAAAATATAAAAATGAGAAATAATGTTAAGTTAGGGAATGTCCATATTGTGTTTCACAATAGTCTGAAAGAATATAATTGTAACTGGAAACGTTTTTTGTTTTTTTGTTTTTGTTTTTGTTTTTGTTTTTGCTATTTACCCACTTTAGATGCTCAGAAATTTACTGTGTATCTTTTGGTAAAGGCCAAATATGCAGAATAATATATGTAGGGAAAATTGAGTATGAATAAGAATATTACAGAAAATTTTATTTTAAAATGATGTGTCTTCAGTGATAATATGAAAATGGCACTAATGTGTGTTTAGTTCCATCACTCTTTTTATAAACATAAATACCACTATATAACGTAGTTTTTAATGCAATCAGAGAAATCTGTGCTTTGTTTTTCACCATATTTTCACAGATAGGGGAGCATTAATACTATATTGTCAACACCCGTTCTCATGTCTTTTGAGCAAAGACTCTATAAATGCCGGAAAGAAAGTTAAGTAAAATTACTCAAAATTGAGATTGTGGGGAAAAAAGGCCAGGTTGGCTTTGATTCAACTTGACTCACGTGAGGAGATTAAACAATAACACATTTGAAGGTATAAGTGAAATTCTTATTACAGAATGTCAACTTGATTGGTACAATCGTTATCTATGTATAAATACAGAGTTTCTGAGAGCTACGGGGCTTGGCTTGGTGATCTAAGAATCCAAATTAAAGAGCCTAGACTGCCTGGAGCCACAGGTTTAAATCCTGTCAACCAACCCCTTCTTCTTTCTGAAGCAGATAAACCAGGTTCCCCAAAGCCAGCTCTTTGTCTGGGGTGGAGTGGGGATCTCTCAATGACACTTTCAAACCACGGCCTGATTATACCTTGGGAACACTGCAGATTATTTTGTCTGTCTCAAACAGTAGCACAACTTTGTATTTGCCACAGTTCTGGGACCCAGACCAACCTACAAGGTGGGCCAACAACCACCAGATCCCGGTAGGATATTTGGAATTTTAAAGTGTTTTTATTTCTTTTACTGACACTGATGTATTTTTGAGAGGAATTAAGGAAAGGAGAAATCATTTTGTACAAACCCCAGGAAGATGACCTCTGATAATCAGATATTTATAAGCTACTTTGATCATCCAGTTAAGAGTTGAAAAAGAAAAGAAAAGAAAAGAAAACAAAACAAAACATGAAGTGGAGATCCAGGCTGGAACTCCTGGTCAGAAGGCAGATGGGGTTCACAGAAATGCAAAGGCTACGGAACTCTGGGGACCCTTAATCACTCAGACGTTGGTTCAGCAGCAAATTCAACTGGACAGATGCACCTCATTCAGTTTTTCAACGGTCCAGAAATTGTAACAAGACTATAACCAGTGGATTAAAACATCTGGATGTATTTTTTAAATTTTTTTGAAAATCTGAAGGGAAAAACATAAATATAAAAAAGTTTGTCTTTTTCCGCAAGAAAACTAAGAACACCATTATAGTGAAAAAGCACACAGCTTATTTCAAGAAGGTAAGTGAAGTGATTTAGCAACTTTACTTAAAAAGTAATTTCAATTATGAGGAAAACTAATAAAGAATAAAGAGAACAAGATCAAACAATACGCTTCTCATAGGATACGGATAAAAAGAAATAAAACATTCCTTGAAGAATTCAACTGATAAAAATAGCAGTGCAGATAAAGTTTCCCTTTTTTGTCAGAACAGATCATTAAATTAGTGTCAAAATGGATTTCTACATTATTTTTATTATTTACATCAGCCAAAATAATTAGCACTATTAAAATTATTAAGTAAAGGAGATGCTAACTGAATACCAAAGGATTCAGAAGCTTCTACGTTGTGTTCTCATGTACTGAGTTTATCGAAAGTATGGGAATAACACATCACGCAGAAACTATTCCATCTGCTTGGAAATAACTGACATACTGGTGAAGCATCATTAAAATGAACAAGATCCACTGAAAATATTATTTTTTGTGGACCATGCATCATATTTAATTCACAGTCATACACAATATTGTCACCGTATTCTTAAACTGGGGCCATTACACTGTTCTTTGGCTAAGTACAAGATGCCTCCAGAAAGTAAAAAAAAAAAAAAATGTCTCTGAACCATTCTCAGCTATACATGAGGACAGAACACAAAAACCACAACATTTTTCACTTTTCAGGAGATTATGTGCAAGGAAGGAGCAAATAAATCCTCTTAAAGCCTCGTCTACCCATTTAATGCCAAAATGTTTTTGAAAGACCATGCTTATTTCAGAAATCAATAACTGTGATGGACAATTATTCTTTTATTCTCCAGCAAAAGGTTCAAAACACATAGCAACAACAGCTGCTCTCTCTGAATGCAGAAAGGTAGCCAGCAACTCAGGCTATAATTATGTATAATGGACAACAATTTGCCCGTCTAGATTTTTCAGTTTACAATATCCTAGGAATTTGCAGGTGTCACAACGTTGCCATGTTCAGCCACTGAAAGCGGTATTAATTGTCAAGTCTGCTGACTTATTAGAGAAGTTTGAGTAGGCCCCTGAGGTATATCACTAAATAGGTGACTTATGCTCACAAAAGGCCAGCCACCAGATCCTGGGACTATAAAGAATGTCATAGTGATCGCAACGGAAATGTCACTAAACAATACATTCCCACAACAGGGCTCAAAAGAATTCTAGTTTATAATAAAGATAATGAGAGCTCAGCTGTTCTATCCTTGTTGCTCTAAAAAAATACATTTAATTGAGAAAGCTGTCTGGGATTTACTATTACACAACTTACTGCCTCTGTTAACTTATAAGGACCTCAAGGGCAAGGGGTAAGTTCTGTATTGTGGATACTCTGTTTATGAGCCAAAAATTAAAATACGTAGTTCTGAGATAGGGACAAACTAGTTTAATTTGATATGTCTTAGAAAATTTGGAATGTATGTTCTAGGCTTCTAGACATTTTAAAATGACCCATAAGTCCTAGTGCCACACCTTCTATCATAGATGTTGTTTGAAAAGCATTATTGAGGGGTGCCTGGGTGGCTCAGTCAGTTACGCATCTGGCTTCAGCTCAGGTCATGATCTCCTGGTCCGTGAGTTCAAGCCCCATAGAAGGCTCTATGCTGACAGCTCAGAGCCTGGAGCCTGCTTCGGATTCTGTGTCTCCCTCTCTCTCTGCCCCTCCCCAACTCGTGCTATCTCTCTATATCTAAAATTAAATAAATAAACTTTAAAAAAAATTGAAAAGCATTACTGAATGAATGACTGAATCGTTAAAACTGTCATTAATTTAATTGTAATTAATCTAATAGTAATCGAAGTTTTCTTCCTAGGTTCAAGGCTATATCCTATATACACAATGTGAAAGATTTTTCTGGATATCTGAGGGTTAAATTAGTACTGGTAGCATGAAAAAGTTGATTCAGAAATTTTGTGCCATCCTATCAAAATAAATGAAACCACAAAGAAGATACAAGTCTCTCTTAACTAAAACTTCAACAATTGCATAATCATATATAAAAGTATTTAAATCATGCAACTTCAATGAAATCTCATTATAAATAGTAAAAAGGTCTGTATTTCAACAAAATGATGAAATGTGTTTCCTTTCCTACAAATGTAGTTTGGGTTAAAATCCATAAAGTGGCTGAGTGAAGAGTTGCACAGACTTTTCCAGTTTTTGGTAAAATGAACTGTAGCTATATCTAATATTTTAAACAGTTATGTAAAAGTGTCAAAATAAACTTAGAGGTATCGCTTCCTCTACTCAAAATTAAGCATCATTTGGTTAATAGTTTCTACTTTAACTTTTATGTTTTATTGATAATCATATTAATTTAGTATTAGTTACACAATAGATTTCAAATCTCAATAAACTTTGTTATGTCACATAATGCCCAATAACTAACTGAGTTACTTTCATTAATTAGTCAATCAGTTTTAGTAGTGAAAAATAATTGGGTGGGCCAATTAACTAGTCAGTATAGCTGGAACATTCCAACTGCTGTACAACAAGGTTATGTAAATTTTATTACGTTCATAGAGTCACCTCAATTGTTAGTAGCTATTTTAGTGGGTTTCTGCTACAATAGTTCTTTTCTTTTAACATGAGAAGGGTTCTATGTTCTGCTTTGGTTTTCATTAAATTGACCCTTTATTTTTAAAAGCATTTGCTTTACTGTGTATTTTAGGTTTTGATTCTCAAAATAACTTACTGGCATAAAATCTGTAAACTCATGCCCATTAGCTGCTAATATTCCACGATGGAAAATAAAATTAGCAAGTTTAGGAAAAAAGTTGTTTGACCATCTGTATTTACATGTAAATGTATGTGAACTCTCTGCGGAATTCTCTTTGTACCCAGGCTTCAGTTTTTATTTAATAAAAAGCTGGTAGCATTTAATGGCTGTTACTTAGCTCTAACTAATAAATAACTGCTTATTCACTATAATGATGAGGCAGTTAAACTATTTCTTCTGTAAGATAAATACGCTATAATTTGAACTCCGTTTGTAGAAATACAAACCTCAGAAAAACGCAGCCTTTGTTTTTATAATACAGCATGGTTTCTCCCTAGTTTTGTTTTTTGAATATTTCCTTGTACTCTAAGTCAAAGTTATGATTGTCTCTTCATTGTGCTGGTTATTAAGTTATTGTTTTTCAGCCTCAAATTCTCCCTTCTGCATTTTGCTCTGTGAGAGGAAGCCTGGGATTTGAGAACTACATTTCTCACTTACCAGCTGGCTCCCCACCAGGTTTCCTAGAAGGGAAGGGAAGGGTGGAAGACAGAGGGACTTATTCCTACCATTTGCTTCCAAATCTTTCTGGCCAGCGTTACTCCAGTGATGGTTCTGCACCCTGGCAGTTGAAGCCGGAAGCTCAAAGCTTGTTCCACTTTGCAACTTATCTTTCCTGCTCCCGGAAGGCACCATATTATATCCCCTCAGAAACACCCATCCGCACACAAAAAGATGCTCATGGGACACCTGAATGGCTGTCGTTTAAGCACCCAACTCTTGGCTTCGGCTCAGGTCATGATCTCACCGTTCGTGGGTTTGAGCCCTCCATCAGGCTCTGAGCTTATGGTATGGACCCTGCTTGGGATTCTCTCTCCCCTTGTCTCTGCCCCTCTCCTGCCCCTACATCCCTCAAAATAAATAAATGAACTTACAAAAAAAAAAAAAAAAGATATTCATCATCACTGACCATTAGGGAAATGCAAATCAAAACCACAATGAGGTATCACTTCATGCCTGTCAGAATGGCCAAAACAAACAACACAAGAAGCAACAGGTGTTAGTGAGGATATGGGGAAAAGGGAACTGGTTTGTGCACTCTTGGAGAAAATACAAACTGGTACAGCCACTGTGGAAGACAGTATGGAGTTTCTTCAAAAGTTAAAAAGAGAACTATCCAATGATCCAGCAATTGCTCTAATGTGTATTTATCCAAATGATACAAAAATACTAATTCAAAGGGATACATGCACCCAGATGTTTATAGCAGCATTATCTACAATAGCCAAGATCTGGAAGCAGTCCAGATATCCATTGTTAGATGAATGGATAAGGAAGAAGTGATATCAATGGAATAGTATTCAACCATAAAAAATCTTGCCATTTGCAAGGACATGGCTAGAACTAGATGGTGTAATGCCAAGGGAAATAAGCCAATCAGAGAAAAACAAATACCATATGATTTCACTCATACATGGATTTTAAGGAACAAAACAAATGAGCAAAGGGGAAAAAAGAGAGAGAGAGAGAAAGACAACCCAAGAAATAGACTTAACTACAGAGAGCAAACTGACAGCTCCCAGAAGGCGGGTGGGGTGGGGGACATGGGTTAAATATGTGATGGGGATTAAGGAGTGCACTTTTGATGAGCACGAGATGTTGTATGGAGGTGATGAATCACTATATTGTACACTGAAACCAATATTACACTGTATTAACCAACTAGAATTAAAAACTTAAAAAGAATAAAAATAAAAACTTAAAAATAAATAAATACCCATCTGAATGGGCTCGTGCCCTTTCTGCAGAGTCTAAGCATCAGAATGTGCAGGGCCCCTCATGTGACTGCCTGGGGTACCTGCCCCAGGTGAGGAGCACCCTCTCTTAAAAAGTCAGGGGCTCTTCACCGAGGGTGGGGTTCCTTTTTCAAATTCCAGGGTCAGTCTGGTCCTAACCTCTTTCCTGCGTCTCCTGGCCCCACCAGTGCTAACTGCTTCCTTCAGTTACTACCGCTGTGATAACTCAGCCTTCTCCACTTGCCTTTTTAGTTCTCCAATACCTGCAAACAATTTGTTTACATTAATTTTTTTTCCCTCTATGAAAATGACTGGTGTGTCTTTTCCTGGCCAGACCCTGAATGACCCTCACTAATCAGCGCCCATCATCATTTATTTATCTTTCTTAAGCATAAGGCAATGTAAAGAGTAAAATCTAAAATGGACTCTACTGCAAACAGTTTGGAAAGTCAATAATTTAACTTAACATTTATATTCATGTTTTATTTCATTTTGGCTTTGGCTACATTATATCTGATTTTGAATCAAGCAATTGTGGAAATGTAGAGCTGGAATAGATTTTAAAGATCATCTGGCCCAGTATTAATATGGAAAAGCACCTGAAGTTATAGTGTTCTTTGGGGATTTTCATACCCATAACAAAAGACCGTAAAACACTGACATATTGAATTCTCTCATGTGAACTGGAAACACTTTTATCAGCAGAAAAAGGACTATATTATAATCATGCAAAATAAATTATACCCTAAAGTACACAAAAGATAAGATGGTGGTATTGCATGATTTACTATTTCTAAATATTTCCGTTAATCTTACTTGAGTACTTATTTATATATGATAAAAGGTTGCTGCTGTTTGTGAGCCGGTAAGTTGTAGCAAAAGTCTAAGAACCACTACTGAAGAAAAACTATTAAAATTAAGCAAACTATATACATGGTTAGATTATATCCCTTGAATAATTTAGTCTAGTCTCTGGAACTGAAGAATATTTCAGATTTAGTCTAGTGGCCTCATCTGATAAACGACCTTCATTTCAAACGATACATAGTCACTAGGTTATTAAGTCAAAATCCTCTGATAAAAAAAGGCTACTTTTTATTATGCTGCATTTCTAGAATGTGATTATCGTATTTATTTTTTTCTGCTGTTAGATTAATTATAAAAATAACTCAGCAATTTAAGACTAAATCCGGATAAAAATCGGGCAGCATGCAGAAAATATCACTTTCAATTCACAGATGAGTTAAAAAATTGTACCTGAGTTAAAAACAAGTTGGTTTACTTGCAGAATTCTTTCTTCTGAACACAATCATGATAAAAAAATGAGAATTTGTTTATAACAATTCACAAAATCTCAACACATGGATCCCACTGGAAGTAGTTCTAATTCTTGCAGGAACATATTTAAGAGTTTACCTTTGGTTGATTTATAAACAAAATTCAAATTTGCCATCTTAAATTTTGATAAGTGATCAATATAATTCTACATACATCATCTCATTTGATCAAGTGTACCAATCAAGAAAAACAGGAAGGTACCTTTTCTTCTAATTACATGTGAGAATCAGAGACCACCTCAGGTCCTGTATCAAGAGAGGCAAGACTCTAGTCTAGACTCACATCTGTCCCACAGTTAATTTCTCCCATTTCTTTATCCTTGAAGGTGCTTCTAATAGAGCATAGATCTACATCCTGTAGACTTTGGGTTCTTGAAAGGCAAAAGTGGTATTTTTCTTTCAGTATCTCTTGTTCTGAGAAAATGGTATTGAAAAAGAGAAATGTGTTAAGAATGCTACTATGATATATCAAATAAAATACTTTCTGGATGCTATACTCCTTCAAGTCTTGCCCATTAAATTTTGTTTATGAGCCATGACAAGCTGTTATCTGAATGTGTCATCATGACCAATATAGCCTTAAGAAAAATTTCTGTTTCCCCCCCCTTTGTTGTAATAGAAGCAATATAGAACAAAGAAAGAAAGAAAAGATGAACCTGTCCGTCATGAGACTTCTATCTCTTTCTCAAATGTGACAACTTTTGCTCTCAGGCTTTATTCATATTCTCCACAATCAGATATGCAAGACTGATGATTGCTCTAAAGATGCATGACTTTCAAAAGAGTAACCCCAAAATATTATCACTTTCAACTTTTTATTTATAATGATAAAATAAAAATTTACTTAGCTAAAGAAATATCAGGCTTCAGTTACCAGGAGGAAGAGAAACAGAAGAATCAATGATGGCTATTGGCTTGCAAGGCAAATGTGACCAATCGCTTAACAGGGACTGGCTGGCAGTGGCCAAAGGGCCTTTCCTTCTCTCTCCTAATTTGCTCACAGCTGAATCACTGCTTCTTCAAGGAGTAAGAATTCAGAGGCAGTTTTGTTCTGACCTGGAAGCTGATGAACAGGGAAATCAGATACCTACCATATCTGATTTGATATGAACAGGGAATCAGATACCTAACCATGAGACAATGGGTTTATCCTCTCAATGAAGACCATCTTCATTAGGCCATCTTCTCTCTTCACCTTCTATCTCTATCCACACCAAGTACATCTGTTAAGTGTTAAATACTAATCAACACAAATGAGCAAAGAAAAAAAAGACACACAGAAAACAGACTCTTAAATACAGAGAACAAACTGGTAAGTAAAGGTGGGAAGGGGGATGGGTGAAACAGATAAAAGGGATTAAGAGATACAAACTTCCAGTGGCAAAATAAATGAGTCAGAGAGATGAAAAGTAAAAACAAACAAACAAATAAACATAAAAAGGAAAAACAACAGTGGGGGGCACCCGGGTAGCTCATTTGGTGAAGCAACCAACTCTTGGTTTTGGCTCGGGTCATGATCTCAAGGTCCACAGTATCAGTGTGGAGCCTGCTTGGCATTCTCTCTCCCCCCCCCCCCCTCTCTCTCTCTCTCTCTCTCCCCCATTCTTTGCCCCTCTTCTGCTCATGCATTCTCTCTCTCTCTCTCTCTCTCTCTCTCTCTCTCTCTCTCTCTCAAAATAAATAAATAAACTTAAAAAAAAGGGGGGGTTGCAATGGTATTTCTTATTTATTTAAAACACATTTCAACAACTCTTCATTACCCAGTGTAGCAAAGGATATTTTGATGAACCCCATCTTAATTTTGTCAATCATTTGTTGTACCGGTAAAAGATAGCCTCTTCTCATATAGGCCTTAATGTAATATTATTAATATCAATATTATTTGTTTGCTTTTGTAAATGTTACCAATACACTTTTAACAGTTTTTAAGCAGCACGTTGGATCACTTAGTAAAGTTGATACTAGGCACAAGTCTGATGTCTGGATCTTAGTACAGCACACTATCATGCTTACAAAAGAAGGGCCAGCCACATTCATGTGTCCAAAATATTATCTGAACTTTACATTTTGAATAACTTCAGCAGAGATTTAAGCACCTGAAAGTATATAAATATGATGGAACTCCTGTGAACAGAAATTCTATCCTTTTAGTGACATCTCTCTGCTTTCATCAGCCCCAAGCATACTAACTTAGAAACGGCGTTTCTCTACCAATATTAATAATGTAGTTCAAACAATATATCAAAATGGACGAGGCATATTGGCATATTCTGGCCCGAAGGAACCAATTAATCTTACCTAAAAGAAGGAGAAGGAGGAGTGAATACTTTGTTATGTTGAGTGCATGCAGGTGCATGATGGTGTCTGTTTGTGAGTGTATGAGAGACAAAGATTGAGAGGGGTGAGAGATTAAAAATTTGAAAGCCTGGGGAGCACCTGAATGGCTCAGTTGGTTAAGCGTCCGGCTTCGGTTGTGGGTTCAAGCCCCACGTCCGGCTCTGTGCTGACAGCCTAGAGCCTGCTTTGGATTCTGTCTCCCTCTCTCTCTGCCCCTTCCTTCCTCGCACTCTGTCCCTCAAAAATGAATACACATTTTTAAAAAATTAAAAATGTGAAAGCCTGTGATAAATAATACACGCCTCAAAAAAATTAAAAGTTTTGTGATTACCATGCAAAATATGAAGTCCTGCTGAATACATGGCATAATTATGGGGTTTTAATTTCCTTTTCTGGGCTTTCATATGTGAAACAATAGTGCGCAGGCAAAACTGGTTCAATCCTCATGAAGTAATTCTGGGATCAAGTCCTGGTCATCTCTGATTGCTTTCCAACCCAAAAGGAAATGCTGCCTAAGTGCCTGACAAGCTTTTGTGGCACATCTGCCATGTGGGATGATACCCTACCACACAACAAGCTGAGCGTTTGAAGCCATAGAAATGCTAAATTAAATCAAGATGTTGTTTTCCCAGCAAGCACAAGTATCCCTTGACTGGTTTCCAGATTCAGGTGCTTATAAAAACAAATATGAGAGGCAACATTAATTTTAAACCCTACCGAGCTACATACAACAAGTGCAAATTATGGAAATACTTCAAACTTTACAGGATTACAAAATGGAAAGTGATCAGGGTTCTGGGCGTAGGTCCTTCAGAAGTATTTTCCAAAGAGTTCTGCATTGGAAAATAGAATCCATGTGCTCCTATTTACCTGAACATGTTCCAAACAAAATTTAAGTGTTTACATAAGAAAATTCAAAATACGGCGATTTAATGTCTAGCAGACACAAAGAACATCTGTAGTATGACTATCTCCTGATATTCAATTTACACGAAAGCATTAAAAGTAACATAGTAAAGTGAATTATTTTCACCACGTCATCATGTACCAATATATGAGAATATTTTGATTTTTATTAAAAGATCTAGGACATGTCACTGTTCAGAATCAGAAGTTTAATTGGGAAAATGGAAAAACAAGACACAAAGGTCCTGCTTTGTTTACTTAATGGAAAAGGGATGGAGATGTAAGGAAACTTGTAAATTCGAAACTAGAAGGAAACCGTTCCTAAATGTTGGCCCTGAGCTAAATCGGTTTAGTCCGGGCACAAAATGGTGAATAAGGCGAAGCCCTTTTCTTCACAGAATTTACATCCTAACAGGAAGGGAGAAAGAATATACGTGCACTATACAATAAGAATATACAGGAATACACAATAAGTAAACGAATGTAAGAAGAGAGAAAAAGCAGGTGATTGAAACAGAGCATAATGAGTTGGGAATTATGCCAGAAAGAGTAATCAAGAAAAGTTCCTTGGAGGGTACATTTCTGCCGAGAAAGTAAAGATGAGAAGTCACCAGGCCTGAACCTGGGAAGCTGACGAATCTGACCAGCACTACAACTAAAGGTGAAAATTGCAAATAACTATTTCACTGTTGTACTAAATCAGGAGTCATCCTTTACCATGATAATGGTATTGGTGAACCGTGGAATTTTTTTATTCTTAGGATGTACAGTGTGACATGTTTACATGTGAAATGTCATGAAGTCTGTAATCCATTTTCAAATGGTTTGGCTAAAAAATACATATACACAGAAATAGAATAAAAACTAAACTTTACAAAATGTTAAGAATTGATGATTTTAGGTGACAGGTGATAATGACTGTGAATTATGCAATTTTATCAACTTTCCCATCAATTTGAAATTGTTCTAATAAAAAGTTGGGGGGAAAGGAACTTACTAAAAAAAAAAGGAATTAAATCCGTCCACATGCTAATTGCAAATGATTATATAAAATGAATGGGTGCTTTAGAGTAAGTTTTTTTTTTTTTCAAGAAATCCCTATTGGAGACTTCCATTTTAGAACAAAATGAATACAGTCACATGTCCAACAACATAACACATTTCACCACGTCCTGATACAATGCAAATGCTTGAAAGAAGGAAGATAGCCAGAATTATGAGTCTGCGTAGTATCTGAAGCTGACTCTGTTCTGACCCTATGTTTCAATTCTTCTTTGGCTACTTTGTCTCTGTGTCTGGCATGTTCCACAATACCACCCACCTCTCTCCTTCTGTGTCTGTCCAACCTCCCCAGGGCTTCAGTTGCAATCTTCACCTCTGTATTGTAGTACCTACTTCTCCATTCCTTACTTTACATAGTTTTGTTTCGTTTCCTCCAATTTGACCTCTTCTTTCTTTCCTCCCCCACCATTCTTACCACAGCATATATGAGCCTGAAAAATCTGTCCTTTGCCAACTTCATTTCTTGCAGAAACTTTCATTTGACTCTCTTCCCTAGCCATCCTGAATCACTATGAAGTTCCTCTAAATGTCAAGATGTTTCACACTTGCATGACTTTGCTGAAACTGCTACTTATACTTCAAAGCCGTGCTCTACAAATTGTACACTCTCTCTACTCAGCACATTACTCGAAGTGTATTTCAGAGGTGAAGATTTTTTCCAACAATCTCCCATCCCACTCCAGAACTAACTACCTATATTATAGTTCTAAAATACTCGATAACTCTTTGTTAGTAACTCCTGTTATTTATATGGATCTCTCTCTTTTGGAATAAAACATTAAAATTTTTTTTAATGTTTATTTATTTTTGGGAGAGACAGAGACAGAATGTGAGTGGGGCAGGGGCAGAGAGAGAGAGGGAGACACAGAAGCAGAAGCAGGCTCCAGGCTGAGCTGTCAGCACAGAGCCCAATGTGGGGCTTGAACTCACAAGCTGTGAGATCATGACCTGAGCCAAGGTAGGACGCTCAATCGACTGAGCCACCCAAGCACCCCAAAATAAAACATTTTTAAAGTAGGGATCTTGCCTAATTCATCACAAATGCAAAGCACAAAGCATGCTGTGTGTCACAGAGAGCCACTGAGTAAATGTTTGTTGAAATGATGAATGAATTCAATATGCAAGACTAAATTATCTAGTCATTGTCAGTATTATTACATTAAAATGGATTTATGCTTACTCTGAGAAATACTTTAAATGCAAGACATTTATTCAAAAATATATAACACCTACTGTGTACAAGTCCAGGGTTAATTGCTTAGTATAAAGAGAAAAAAAAAATCCCTTCATCACTGAGATCAATGTCAGGAAGCAAAGACAGACAAATAAAAACATATTGGGAATAATAAATGTTTTGATAAGCTGTGTAAAGGATGTTACATGATCAAAGAGGAAGACATCTGTCCTAGGCTAGAATTAGGGTAAGAATTGGAATACCAGCTCCCTTGAGAAAATAATGCATGCTCTGGAACTTATAGTGTGCAGGAAGAACCTAAGTAGAAGAGTATTAGTAGGCTAATTTCAGTGGGACATGACCTTAGAAGTTTTCCATTACAAGATCTCCCTGATAGCCAATCAGAAGCTAGCTAAGAGAAAAAGCACTATCAGTGCATTGACAAAGAATAGCAAAGAACTTTTGAAGATTTAAATTAATGCAGTAGCAGTAGCTATGGAGAATATGAATTTATTGATGAGAAATTTAAAAAATAGAATAACCTGGTGTACATTTGTTGAAGTGTAAGAAACAGAAAAATTGGAAAGATTCTTTAGTTTCTATCATGTACGGTAAAATGTCTGTGTATTCAATTCAAGGCAAAAGGTGGATTTGTTAGCAGATGTGGGGAAGAAGACAGACAGTTGGTTGGATTGCGAACATGTTGAATTTTTAATGTCTATGAACAATAAAAGGCGGACTCCAAATCTCAGGAAATGATTTATATTTAAAATATACATTCATGGACCCTTATTGAATGTGTTTGCTAACTCCATAGTCGTGGATGACTTCATCAGGGGAGACTATTACAGTGATCAAAAAAGGGTCCCTGGAAAACCTCAGCAGATAAGAAATAAATGTAACAAAGTGATACTAAGACAGAGTGGCCACAGATACAGATGTAATACTTTCATAGAGTGAACCAATCTGGAAGTCAGGGGAAAAGGGAGACTCAAAGATTTATGAGCTATAGTTTCAAATGTCCTAGTGGAACCACTAACCATAAAGCAAGTTTGCCAAGACACTGTTTAGGTAATACCTTTACTCATTTAAAAGTTACCCCCAATTATATATTCTCATTTAGGCAAACAGTAGATTAAGTCAATTAATTTTATTCTCTGTTTTGTTGTTAATGAAGCAATGTATTTTCTTCTGAATGTAGTCTTTAAGATGCCTTATATTCAGAGTGATTTGGAAAGTATCCATCAAGTAGTTAATGGTGGGATATGTGTGTAATATTAAAATTACAATCTATTGTAATTTTAATATGCATTTCCTGATGACTAATAATACTAAACACTCTTTCATGTGCTTATTGCTCCTTTATATCTTCTGTTTGTAAAGTATTTATTGAAGTCTTTTGACCATTTTGGAGATTGTTACTTTGCGGGAGGTTTTCTTATGTATTTTGGACACAAGTTCTATCATATTTGGGACTGAATATTTCCCCCAAGTCTGTCCTTTGTTTATTCATTTCCTTAATGGCATCTTTTGATGATCAGAAAATTTTTAGGAAATTCTACTGTATCACTTTTTTTCTTTTGTAGTTCATGGCTCTTGTGACCTTAACCTTAACTTAACCTGAGCCTAAAGTTATGAGGACATTTTCTTGTCTTTCTTCTAGTTCTTTAGTCCTGGGTGTTATTTTTAGATCAACAGCCCATCTCAAATTAATTTTGGGAGATGAACTACAATAAAAATTTTTTCCTACATGAATATCTGCTTGTTCCAGTAGCATTTGTGAAAAACACTGTCATCTCTCTGTTGGATTTTCTCGACATCTTTTGTGAAAAAATAGTTGACCTTATATACGCACATTTCTTCTGAACTCTTCATTCTGTCACATTGATGTATTTGCTCACCTATATACCAATACCACACTACCTTGCTTATTGTATCTTTATAGTAAACCTTGAATTCAGGAAATATAACTTATAATTACACTATTTATAAAAAATTATTTGAAAATAAGTCATAATTCTTTTTCATGATTGTAGCTGTTCTGCATTATTTTTTGCTACCATATAAATTTCGGAACCATCTTTTTTTATTATCTCAAAGGGCCCAACTGAAATTTTGACAGGGATTTTGGTCGCATCTGTGTCTCAGTTTGGAGAGAATGGACATAGTAATATACTTTTCTATGAATATAGTTTATCTATCTTTTACTCATGTACTTATCTTTTATTCATGTAATTTATCTTTACAATGTTTTATAGGTGTCATTATAGAGATCTTACTCATCTTTCATTACTGTCATTCTTACTCATCATGTATTACTTCATGCTACTATTAGAGCATATTTAAAAATCAGTTTCTGATCATTTAAATGTAAGGTATATATAGAAAAATAATTGTTCCTTATGTTATCCTTGTATCCTGTGACTGACCTTCTGCAATTAATCTGTTTAAAAAGTCTTTTAGATTTTTTATGTATAAACATCTGTGTTTGCTATGTATCACATCTGTGACCAATGAGGTATTTATGTCTTTTAATTCTTAATTTCTAATGCTTGCTTAATTGCACATAGAACACATACCCTTGTATTGTTTTCTATCCTAAAGGAAAAATTTAATATATCACAATTAAGATATTACCAAAAATCTATTTTGAGTCTTTTACCAAAATGAGAAAGTTACTTTTTATGTCTACTGTGATACATTTTATATTATAAAGATACACTGTTTTTCTAACTACTGAGATCATAAATGGTCTTTCTTTCTAATTTGATTGATGAGGGCTATTATTTTGATTTTCATTACATTTGGGGGAAAATCCCACCGGCCTGGGCTGATTATTCAAATTTATGTATTGCTTGATCCAATTTGTAATATTTTGTTAAGAATGTTGACATTTATATTTAGGACACAATAGTAGCTTATTATTTCCTTTCTCATGATATCAAGTACAAGCACCAGGGCTATGTTAGCTTCATAACAAATTGGGAAGTGCGTACACTTATTCTTGAGGTCAGTAACCAGAGTAACGCTGGCTAATCAAATCCTACACTCCTTGTGAGAAGTAGCTTGGTAAAAACCTCCATAATTCACAGCATTTCAGCACGAGTCCAATGAGCTGGAACAATTTTTTCTTCAAAGTCTCAGGTTGGAATGAAATGATCCCACATTAACAACCCTGCAAACTTCACAGGCTGTATCTTTATGTTATCCTCTTTGACTATTTGGGTGGCCAGCGCCTTCATGGTGAAAATCGTATTAAGCCAAATAGAATATTCTGAATTTTAAAACCGAGTTGGAATTGCAGATCTGTCAGTGCTTAAAGCTGGCAGACGCTTGTGGAGCACATGCTCCTAAGTCAGTAAACTTGGACCATATGAGCAACAAATGTAGTCCTCTAAAGTTAATTTGAAAGGCGACCTCCCAAATCTTGCTACCCAAGAGATGAGAGGGAAATGACAGCTCTCTTCAACAGGACTACGTTCCTTTCAAGGGATTGTTCAAAGGTTTATCTGGAATGTGGACCTTTTTTGATCATCTACATACCAGAGATACAGAAACCTGAGAGAAAACATTAGGACTGCTCTTTGAGTCAGGAACTGCCCAATACGCTGTGTTAATTACTTACAATAATAATGGGAGCACCCTGGAGGCCTTTAAACAGGAAAATGTTTTCAGGAGCATGGTCTGCTCTGTTTTATTTCTTTATGATATGAAATATATTAACAATGACAGATGAAGCAGAGCCCGTAGGAGATGTGCCAGAGGTGTGGTGACAGCCTGGTATTCACAATGGATGTATCGGTGTGCCTCAGGCATCTGTTTTATATACTCCACATTTTGAAAGCCAGTAACACAACATCGTTCCTTAAATTTTACTGGATATTATACGATAAATGTATTCCACCAGAAGTTTGAGGTGGAACAGCTTTGATATAAACGGAATGCCAGAATTCCAAGTAAAGGAGATTTTCAGCAAGGATTGAATCATTTCTAATAGTGGGAACAAATGTGTGTGGTTCTCCCTCCTCAATTCCCAAACACCACGTATATGACTAATTTACTAGAAAGATATACACGATGTTACTCTTCTGCTAATAGAACTCAGCTACTTCTCACAAAGCAGGACTCTTGGCTTCAATCTAGATTAGCCATACCTTTGTAATGCACGTAAACTGTGAGTACGAATCAAAAGGGCATCACTTATAATTAAAATGATGAGGTTAAACATTTCCTAGTTAATAATCTGCTGTTAACGCGTAATGTTAGGTAACATGGCTGTAAACCAGAATTATACCTTTGGAAAAAGAGGAATGGGTTACTCCAGCAATACCTAGAAATAAAACAGAACTCAGAAAACAACAAAAGTGACAACCCAACAGACGAAGTGTCTTGGAGATAGAAGGGAGCAAGATGGTAAGGAAAGTCTACAGAGATAGAACATAGACAAAAGAAGTTTCCTTCTTTCCCTTCCCTTTAAAGTTATAGGATATCAATGACAAATTTTAAAAGATCCAAGGAGCCAAGCACACAGGTGAGGGTATATTCAAACCAGGGTTTGGAGAAACTTGATCTGAATTTTCCAAAGCAGATACCTGGTAATATATATCAAGACAGTACCATGTTCAAAGAGCCAGTTGAGCAAAACAACGCACATGTACAAACTGAGACTAAGGAAGCCAAGGGTATGTCGACCTCTGTATGAGCACACTGACTTCATGTTTTTAATTTGGTGTGTCTTTGGGTTAATGAGATATTCTTTTGCATGACCAAAAGTATGCCTGAGTATGCCTTCTACTTTCAAATATTCCTAAAATTTCTAATTTAGGATAAGAGGCAAAAATAGGCTCTTTGTGGCAAAACAATCAGCATAAGGGTGCATTTACCAGGAATATTTTATTGTGGGCTTAAAATAGACTTAAATGTCTAAATTCCAAAAAGAGGATTGTTTATTTATTTATTTTGCTATTCGTATCCACTCACACAATTCCCACTCAGGACAAAATCTGAAAACTCTCATCTCTGCTGGAATATCATATTTAATAGAACTAGATCATAGACCTCAAGAATAACCAGTCCTAAAAGATTCATATCACACAGGTCATATGAATCCAGGAGTTTCGAAACACAAAATGGCTTACTTTTTCAAAACGATATTATCGTTTGAGTCAAGTCCTATATTAGACTGCAAAAGACAATTTGTTTCACGGTTTATTTTCAAATTTATAGTAAACTAGTTTAGCCCTTTAAAGAGGTAAAAATTAAAAATGGTATAAACCACCTGACCTAAAAGATGTCTAACATCCACTCCCCACGCCCCCCCAAAAAAGTTTTTAATAGAAAAAAAAGAAAAATATCTCTAAATATCTTCATGATTGCATTCATCTCAGTACCCAACGATTACCTACCAATATCTTAAATGAAATATTTAATATTGTAAGTATATTTTTATACTTCTAAATACATGAACCCTTCCCTAAAATCTGGATATACGTAACTAGACTAACGTTCATAAAGCTAGTGCCTAAAAGAGTCCAGGCACAAACCCATATCTAGGACACAAAATTCTAAGAGAGGAGATTAATTATAGGAAGTGGCTCACTAGTATGTAGACGGTGACGTCCTACAATCTGCTATCTGCCAGAGAACCAGGGGAGCCAGGGGTATTCAATCTTAAGCGCGAAGGCATGAAAACCAGGAGCTCTGGGGTCTGAAGGCAGAAAATGGATAACCCAGGTCAGTGAGAAAGAGAATTTGCTCCTCCTCCCACTTGTATTCAGGCCCTTAAAGACTGGATGATGCCTATTCATACTTGTGAGGGGAGGTCTTCTTTACTGAGTCTACTCATAACAAATGCTGATCTCTTCTGCAAACACCCTCACAGACAAACCCCAAAATAATGTTTTATCAGCTATCTGGTCATCCCTTAGCTCTGTCAGGTTGACATACACAATTAACCACTACATCAGTCAAGGGACTGATGTACTAATGTATTAATGTTCCAGCAGAAAACAACTATGAAACCTGATAAAATTAAAGCAAACAAACAAAACCAAAAAAAAACTATCGTAAGCCACTGAGGAAAGCACATCTGTAAAAGAAAATGAGTTTCAGTTTTTACAGCTTCAGTCTGGGGTTAAGTTCAATACAAGTGCCTGAAGCAAAAAACAAAACAAAAACAAAAACAAAAAACAAATAAACAACAACAAAAAAACCAGACAAATAAACTACACAAACAAAACCCTTGAAAACGTTGTGAGGGGGCGGGGGAAACCAGCAAATTGAAGCCAGAGAAACTGTGGCTGTAAAAAGAGTGGGGGGAATATCCAGATGGAAAAAAAGTGAAATTGGATTGTCAAACTTTATCCCCATTTCTGAATAACCCTGGAATTATGTACATGCAGGGCAGACTCAAAGCACCTCAACAAGAGACAAGAAAAGTGAATTTAGGTCAAAGTTCAGGCAACAGACTACGCAGTTCAAGTCCAGCAAAGGTAACTGCGAGCTACACAAAAGAAACAAAACTCATCTGAGAAAAGATTCAATCACAAGTTTCACAACTTGTGAAACCATGGCCAAGATAAATTCAAAATTGTTGATTATATAAGAACCAAAATGAAATAAAAAGGGACATATTTCCTGGAGAAAAGAAAATAACAGGGGTGCCTGGGTGACAGTCCGTTGGGCGTCTGACTTCAGCTCAGGTCATGATCTGGCATTTTGTGAGTTCTAGCCCCACGTTGCACTCTGTGCTAACAGCTCAGAACCTGGAGCCTCCTCCAGATTCTGTGTCTCCTCCTCTCTCTGCACCTCCCATGCTCATGCTCTGTCTCTCTCTGTCTCTCAATAATAAATAAATGTTTAAAAAATGTTAAAAAAGAAAATAGCACTGAAATAAACCAGATATGGACTTAAATATTAACCAGATTTATATACTTGACATAAAGTGATAAAACATTCACTGCACAAACTGTATACTGTAGTCTCTATACAACCACTAAAACTCATGCAAAAATTAAAGTAGAATTCTAACAAATATTGAAATAATCCCCCTTCAAAAAAGAGCCAATAAGAAGAGGGATAAACAGCACAGAAAACTATTAATGTAGCATGTAGAAAACTATTAATAAACTGGTAGGCGAATTCAAAATTTATAGTAAATATTATGACAAATATTAATGGATTAAATATTCCAAATGCAAATCATGTATCTAATGGAGCTTATAGGCAGAATATGAAATAACTCTTAGTATTATGAAAATAATGAACTCAATGAAATAAACAAAAATGGTAAACAATTTGAACAGACACTTCATACAACAAGGTATACAATGATCAATAAACGTGAAAATACTCAACATCTCTAGTCATCAGGGAAATGCAAGAAGCACAGAAAGATATGCTTAGAATTAAGTCTAGGGGCGCCTGGGTGGCTCAGCTGGTTGGCCGACCATCTTCAGCTGAGCTCACGATCTCAGGGTTGGTGAGTTCAAGCCCCGCATTGGGCTCTGTGCTGACAGCTGGGAGCCAGGAGCCTGCTACGGATTCTGTGTGTCCCTCTCTCTCTGTTCCTCCCCCACTTGCACTCTCTCTCTCTCTCTCTCTCAAAAATAAATAAAGATTAAAAAAAATTTTTTTAAGAATTAAGCCTAAAAGATTTATAATACCAACTGCAGATAAAAATGTGGAACATCTAGAACTTTCCTACACTGTTGGTTGGAATATAAAATGTTATAACCACTTTGGAATATGGCAGCATCTACTAAAGTTAACATACACACCATGTGACCCACAATAACACTACTATTTACCCAATTAACTATACCCAACTATATCCAATCAAACTAACTATTGTAAAGGAAAAAGTTTAGAGGTCATCTGGGGGGGGGGGTTGGGAGAGGGCATAGACTGCAAAGGGATACAAAATAACTATTTCAGGTGAAAGGGCATTTTTCTCTCTTGATTGTGAGACAAGTTATGGGACTATACATTCACCACAATTCAATCACACTATACACTTAAAATAGGTGGGTTTATATCATGTAAACTATTCCTCAAAACCTATGGGGAATATATATGAGAATAGCATTATTCCGGGGATAGATAAAATGTGTAAAGAGGTGGGAGGAAAAAACAACAACAACAAGAAGGCCATTTATGCATTGATACTAAAAGATATTTCAACCTAATGTTTTACTGGAACAAAAAACACATCTTTCCCACTGCAACTCTCCCCACCCCCCCCCCCACCCTTCTCCCTCTGCTTCTTCGTTTTCCTTCTTTTTCACTTCCTCCTCCTTCATCTTGTCCTTATTCATTTTCTCTTGTCTAAATTAGAGTTTTGCATAGATAAAAGCCAAATAAAATACACAATTACATTTACCCATTAAAAGTTTCATCTATATCCTCATGACTGTGTAGATAATAAATCAAGAACAGCATTTTAATCAATGTCCATTATTACATGTGTTATTACCTTGCTTTTTGTTGTTTCTATTTTGTTTTGTTTACCACTGATATTCAGCATCTCTAAGTGCCTGGCACATGAAAGGCATTGGAAAAATATTAGTTGGAAGTTGAACTCTGTTCTTTGCTTAGAACAGGTAGGAAGCAGGGACTAGAGTGATCAATTGAAACATCTTGGTCCCTCTTTGAAGGACCACATGACCACACACATACACAGACATTCTCACAAAGACACAATACTCAGTACGTATATGAGAGATACAAAGAAAATATTTGAAAACCAAGTTTGAGATTGGTTTGAGATTTCTCTGGGGGAAACAATTTTAACTAGAGCACTTAGAGGCGACCTCTATGAGAAAGGATTAAGTTTATGGATAGAGAATAATCACACACACACACACACACACACACACACACACCATGGTATTTGATTTTACATTATCTTAGATATTTTCTTTGTGACACAATTATAATTGGCTGAGAAAATAAAGTACCCCAAGTGCTTATTCAACTATATTCAAAATCTTATTAATATTTTATCTGAATGAACAGACTCTTCTGATAGTTCTAAAATCATCCAAACACACATTCAATTGTCATATACTTAAGTGGTTAATGTGAGATATATTCAAAACACACTTTTAATATATGGCAAATGTTACCTCAAATAATTTCTGACATTTTATATGAAAATGAATAATTAGTAAAGGTCGTAGGGTCAGAATAATTGAGTTACATTATCTATGAGGATGCATTGTAAAACATAATGTGTCACACCTGTTAGTATCAATCAAATTCACTTTTCAAACAAGCAAAATATTTTATTGAGCTAAGAAATATTTGAGCTAAGAATGCATAGCTTATTGATGGGAATGACTTTCAGCTTCCTGCAGACCATTAGGTGGGTCAAAATCAGAGCTAAGGTCTTGGAGAAGAGCAAACAGCTGTAGGTGTTTTTAATTTACTTTTAGATTTTTTTCTTTTCTTTTTTTAAATATAGTTTATTGAGAAATTGGTTTCCATACAACACCCTGTGTTCATCCCAACAAGTGCCCTCCTCAGTGCCCATCACCCACTTTCCCTTCTCCCCTACCCCCCATTCAACAGTTTGTTCTCTGTATTTAAGAGTTTCTTGTGGTTTGCCTCCCTCCCTCTCTGTAACTTTTTTTCCCCTTCCCCTCCTCCATGGTCTTCTGTTAAGTTTCTCAACTAGAATAGCACACGCACACACACACACACACACACACACACACACACACAAAACCATGACATTAGAGCTACTGCTATAGAAGCATAAAAATCATATATTTAAGTTAAATGCTGTTGTGGTATTGGTAGAGAGAAAGGGAGAGAAAGAGACAAACTTTTCTGGCCATTACAACCCAACAGCCATGTAACTTTAGTGAGCATGGGTCAGGAAATCCACATTTACTGCAGACCCATCTCAATATTACATATTTTTTGTCAAGAAAATATATATACTCTTATGTTTTATGGATATTTGAAGAAATGTTTCAGATGTTATTTTGCATGAACATTGTTTTCATTTTAGTTACACACTCTGAGCACTAACCTCTTCAAATATGCAAATCCTTAATACAAATGTAACCAATACTTTTTGAAAAAAAATATGAAATAGTATCAAATGTTTGAAATAATCTATAATTAATTGTATTAAAATTATTACTATGCTTCCAGCACTGCAGTACAAAGGTACTATGCCCTTGCTTAAGAAAGTTCAGCTTCAGTAATTTATTTTCTTTTCTGTTTTATCCATCCATGCTTTTAACAATTAAGTCATGTGCATTATCAATTACAAGTCCAATTATTTGGAAAGATTGTCTGAGCTTAATGGATTTGTGAAAGAAATAAGCAAAAAGGAACATTCTCTGCATACATTTGGCCATATCATAGTTTTTACTTCCAAAATGAAATATAATTTTGCAAATTGAAACTTTTATTTTCCAATTGGAATATAAACCACTGAGTTCTTTGACACTGTGCCAAATCTTTATCCATTTAAAAAGGAAAATCAATGTTCCAGCCTTTAAATTCCAAGGTAAACTTTCCCTATATTCGACCATGGGCGAAACATACTTTTGGTGATAACTTTACCCTGGCTTGTCCAAACCCAGTCAAAAGCCTAAGAAGAAATAACTTCAGGAAGTAATTTGAGTAGTAAAAATATTTCCTGACCTAAAATTCATTATCAAGCAGTTTTGACTTTTAAGCAAGAACCAACTAAGGTTATGAATGTGAATATAGTGAAGAAGAATTACTGATAAATAATACTATTTGCCCAAAAATTGTTTGAAAAAAAAATAATGAAATAAAACTGGGAACATCGAGCACTTATCCCAGTTTCAAATGCACTGTGAAGTTGAGAAGATGTTCAGTAACATATCTATCACGTAATTACTACTTCCTTTAAGTTTATTTATTTTCAGAGAGAGAGCAGCATGAGTGGGGGAGGGGCAGAGAGAGAGAGAGAGAGAGAGAGAATCCTAAGCAGGTTCCGTGCTGTCAGCAGAGCCCAATGCATGGCTTCATCCCATGAGTAGTGAGATCATGACCTGAGCCGAAATCAAGAGTCAGATGCTTAACCAACTGAGCCATCCAGGCATCCCATAAAATTACTATTTCTATAAAACCTTTATAATTGTATTTGTTGGCAAACTATATCTATACTAGAATTTTAAAGTATTTATGAGGCTTTATATCATTTCTAATTATTTTCTTTTCAAAATGACATTTAACGGTTCAAATTCATGAGACCACAATTTGCCCCACAGTCATTACATAGAGGCCTACATGTAAAGAACAACATCTTTTCTTAGGTATTAAATTAATTGAAATTTAAAAAGAGAGAGAAAGTTACCATTCACTGAGTTTCTACTATGTATCTATTGCTATCCTAAATACTACTATAATATTTCTCATTTATTGCTATGAGACAGATATTGTCAACCTAGTTTACCATTCTCAGAGAGTTAGTAATTTGCAAAGGGTTAAATATTAATAAATTGGGTGAATTCAACTCATCTCTCTTCTTTTACTTTGAATTCAACTGTCTTTTAGTGACATACATAATTCAATGATATAGAATGTGGAAGACATTGGGGTCTGTGATTTTTCACCATATCTGTCAATAAAAACAGCAAATATAAAAACAACTGTAACAACAAAACAACTAATATGCATTGAGTGTGCATGATAGTTCAGGTCCCAGAATAAGCAGATTTTTCTAGGATTTTTTTCATTTAATGATCATAAAAAATCCATGACACGGGGTGCTATTTTTGTAGAGGATAAAAGTGAGATTTCAGATGTAACTAGCCAAAAGGCACAGTTCATACACGATAAAGCACAAATTCAATCACAGCTTATTCGGTTTCAAGAGCCGGAACAGTAAGACACAGTGCTTATTTGCAATGTCTGTGCTTTGTGTTTTGCTTGAGTATGCCTAAAACATCTTTCTGAGCCTTAGGAGTCCAGCTTCAAAAAATCCCAAGTACATATACTCATGAAAATGAAAAAAAAGAAGAGTCCAGTGAATTTGTACCAAGTCCTGAAGACTGAAAAGAAAAAAATAAAACGACATTCTCTTCAATTGAGAAACCTTAAACTTTTGGATTAATTACAACAAACAGAGACAATCAATGTCACCCTTGAAAAGAAAGAAATAATTGGATCAGTCATGCATGAACTTGTAGTTCTTTCACTTGTATTTATCTAGATTATCAAATCAGTTAAAGGATTGATTGGGGTTTGAGGAATTCTTTTAAATTCCCTGCCAGGTTTCGGTTTGATCTCTTTCAATCTGAGTCAGAGAGGGAAAGAACAAAAGTGAGCAAGCAAGTGTTAACAATGAGGAAAAACTACCGTGGACTATAGTCCATGCTAACAATAGATGTAGCTTTGGTGAATTATTATTGCTTTAGCCACCAATGACCATGGTGGAAATTTACAAAAATCTGAACTGAGATTCTTGGTCTGTTTAATAAACTACGGAGTTGACTTGATTGTCACACTGAACACTATTAAAAGTACAAAGCTAAAATTATTTTGTTATAAAAAAAATCTAAGTTTATTTTTAGAATAATGACAGTGTTTATCTCAGACATTTATAAACTGTTCCTAAGCAAGTTACTAATTTGAGGTTTTTTATGTCCAATAGAGAAGTAGGTATGTTAGAAAAACATTAGAGCTTGGTTTTTCAGGATTAACTAAAATTTTGTGCAAAGTACTTCAGATACTATTAATGTATATTGTTCATAAAAAAGGAAAAAATAGCTAATGTTTATTCAGGTTTCACTATGTGATAACTCCATTAATAATTCACAAACTTTTAAAAATTTTTCATCATTCTTTTGTGATATATACATTATTATTATCAGCATAATGATGTCCACTAGAATTATGTGAGTAACATTATTTCACTGTTCATTCATTTTTTAAATTATTAAGTAATTATTTGAATTATAAATGAATAACTTACGTAATTTAAAATTGTCTAGTACAATTTTAAAAAATAAACTGAAACACGTAAAATTAATGTTAACAGGCTTTACCTAATATATCCAGAATATTGTTTCAACACATATTCAATATTTAATAATATTAGTGAGATAAATTACATTCTTTTTTTATACTAAATCTCCTAAAAGTATGTATTTTACATTTACGACACATTTCAATTTGGACTAACCACATTTCAAGTGCCTGAGAGTCTCAGGTTGCTAGCGGCTGCTATAACAAACGATGCAGATGACAGAGATGAGAAAACCAAGCCTTTTAAAACTTAGGAATGTACCCAAGATTATACAATTAGAAGTACAGGCTGATCTCAGGTTCATACCAAAGCTGTGTAACTCTAAAACGAGGAAGGTTAACCACTAAGCATAATGGTCTACCTCTTCTTCAAGAGGATGAAATCTTTACATAGTAAGCATCTGGGTTATAGTAAGTGACTGCATTTCAACCATATCAGGTATACCTGACTGGCAGCATTAGAATGCTATTTGCACAACTGACTGAAGTTTCTTCCAAAATAATTCAGCCAAAGGGAAGGGACTTAATTATGGTAAATTCCAAGGAATACCAAAACCCTAAAACTGGGGCAGTGAAGAGGTTTTGTGTGTAATTTAATGTCTGGTTTTTTTTAGAGGAGAGAATATTTTTTAGTATATCCAAGGGATAAGATTGTGCAATACTGGTAGGACTTTGGTTGACGATTACTTAAAATTATAATTGAAAATACCTTAAAACAATGTGAACATTTATGAAAGTAGAATAACCAGAGATCACTTTAGCTTAAGGTTGTTTTTGACCCAGAGGCTACAATATGTTTGAGACTACAACTCCAATTCCCCATGACTCTCTTGGTTCTTCCCTGCTCCATCAGACAGTTGTGTTCTCTGATTGGCTCTGTTCGTGGGGAATGAGTTGTATGCATTGTCCTCATCCAGGTGAGTGAGAGTATCTCTTACACAGCTATTTAGGAAAAATATTGATATTGATTCTCATTGGACCTTCCTAGATCATCTACCCATTGCTTTGAGGTGAGGGTGATAATATAGAATTTATTCTGGATCTATAGTTGAGGTCAAGGCAACCCCATGGACGTCAAGAGTAGCCACACATCTGTAAAGAATGGCACTCGCACACACATTTGGGCAGTAGGTTGTTTTTTGGAAATTGGAGGTTGCACTAGCAGTCAAAAGCGAGAGCCAATGAAGAACAGTTGAGTTCAATTTTTAACTGCCTCCTGATGTGCCATGGCAAAATATTTTGCATTTATTTATAATATTTTATAGATGTGTAATTTATATTAGATATACATTTTCCATTTACGTATAGTTTTATTACAAACATTCAAATATTCAGAAAAGTAGAAATACTTTTACACAGAACCATATCCATACTACCTAGATTTTGTAATAGGCCTTTTACTATACTTGTTTTATTATATATCTGTCCACCCAGCAATTATTCTATTAGTCCATTATTTTTGCTTTATTTTAAAATTGTAGGCATCTGTTTACTTTGGCCCCTATACTTCAGCGTGCATATTAGTAACCAGAGTTCAATATTTGTTTCCAGTTTATTTTGAGGTAAAATTCACATAAATGAAATGCACCAACTGGAAAGGTATTTGATACAGTTTGACAGATACAATTGCTTCTGGAACTCTAACTCCTATCAAGATCGAGTATTGCTGCTGCTCTGGGATACCCCTTCCTGTTTCTTCCCAGTAAATCTAAATTCCCATATAGGCAACAACTTCCAACTGTTTTCCAGTAGAGATTAGCTTTACCTGTGCTGAACGCCCACATTAAGGGAAACATACAGTAAGTGTTCTTTTGTGAAAGAGTGCTTACTCAGCCTGAAGCAGTGTGCATCAGTAACTTTGTTACCTCTTTATTGTTCACTGGGCTCTGTTTGCTTTTGGTCACTCTCCAGTGACTTCAGGGTTTTTTTTTTTAATATTTTGTCCAAATTTAATATTTTGCCCCAAAATTTTGTCCAAATTATCTACTAGAAGTTTTGTCTGACAAGAGCTACACAGGTCTTTTTGTATGTATAACCACATGTATGAATAGTTTTATATGTAATTGCTACTTCATGATATACAGGATATGATGGTATACATTTTTTTGTTTGTTTTTCCAATAGGTGTGATGAGTTTAACTGAAATGATTTCAGTCGCTTACCTGGTCTGTTGTAGGATTTCAAGCTGATTATTAGTGATTCGGCTGTATTTTTGAAACCGTGATATATATTCTAGGAAAAATCCACTGGTTCATACTCTTACTAAGCTCATGACTTTGCCTTTCCTTAAAACAATGATCAAACCAGTGCTTGGTATGTGTATTAGAATAATCACTTAGAAACAAAACTACCCTAGGACCCAGCTATTGCACTACTAGGGATTTATCTAAATGATATAAAAATGCTGATTCGAAGAGGCATTTGCACCCCAATGTTTATAGTGGAGCTATCAACGATAGCCAAATTATGGAAAGAGTCCAGATGTCCATCAACTAACGAATGGATAAAGAAGATACAATGGAATGCTACTCAGCAATGAAAAAGAATAATATCTTGCTATTTGCAACAATGTGGATAGAACTAGAGTGTATTATGCTAAGCAAAATAAGTCAGTCAAAGTCAGATATCATATGATTTCACTCTCGTGGAATTTAAGAAACACAACAGATGGACATAGGGAAAGGGAAGGATAAATAAGACAAAAACAAAGAAGGAGCCAAACCGTAAGACTCTTAAACACAGCGAACAAACCGAGGGTTGTTGGAGGGGAGGTGGGTGGGAGGATGGGCTAAATGGGTGATAGGAATTAAGTAGGGTACTTGTTGGGATGAGCACTGGATGTTTTAGGTAAGTGGTGAATCAGTGGGTTCTACTTCTGAAACAAATACTACACTGTATGCTAACTAACGTGAACTTAAATACATTTAAAAAAATAAATTAAAAAATAAATAACTATATACAATGGAGTATCACTCAGCAATCAAAAAGAATGAAATCTTGCCATTTGCAACTATGTGGGTGGAACTAGAGGGTATTATGCTAAGCGAAATTAGTCAGTCAGAGAAAGACAAATACTCTTTGACTTCACTCGAGAAAAACAAATACCATATGACTTCACTCATATGAGGACTTGAAGACACAAAACAGATGAACATAAGGGAAGGGAAGCAAAAATAATATAAAAATGGGGGGGGCAAAACATAAGAGACTCTGAAATATGGAGAACAAACAGAGGGTTACTGGAGGGGGTGCGGGAGGGGGGGATGGGCTAAATGGGTAAGGGGCACTAAGGAATCGACTCCTGAAATCATTGTCGCACTATATGCTAACTAATTTGGATGTAAATTTAAAAAATAAAATTTAAAAATTAAAAAAATAAATAACTATAATGAAAAACTTAGTCTAACTCCAAAAATAAAGAGAGAGAGAGAGAGAGAGAGAGAGAGAGAGAGAGAGTAATCACTGAGCTCAGTCTTTCCATTTCCAGGAAGAGGATTATTCTTTAAATGCTTGTGACCTATTTTCCTTCCCCTTATTTCTCCCCATGTATAGCTGATTAATGGTTTCATTTCTTCTTACCTCTCTGGTAGCTACATCCTCACATTGACTCTAGGCTTTGCCATGTAACTTTCTGTGGACAGCAGTGAATGTTATTTATATTCAGGGTCTCAAAAAACACTTGCTTATTTCTTTTTCACTCTTGAACAGTTTGGCTTGTTTGTTCTTGTACTGGCGTCACATGGTAAAACCATGCTCAAGCTCATCTGCCCAAGAGATGTGAGAAACCCACAGACAGAGGAAAACCAAGTGAATTTTTCCAGTCATCCTTACAGTCCCAGATAAGATCGTTCTGTATCAATCAATAGGCAATCAAATCCCAGCTATGTAAAGCAATCCAGTCATGACCAAATGAATCCCCTGGCTGAGCCCCATATATGTGGCCAACATTTGATGGGCTAAATAAACACTTATTGTTGTGAGCTATGGAGTTTTGGCATGGTTTATTATACAGTGCTACTGATTCAGTAGATAAAACCATGGAAAGAAAGTGAGCTACCTGGGTAGGGATGACTGCCACTAGTCATGTTTATAGACTGAAGGAAGATAATCAATGGATCATCTTCTCTTCAGAGATTTGCTATTTTATTTTCTGGGCTTTTTGTGTGTTAACTGTTTTTGGTTTTGTTTTTTGCTCATTCACTTAGAGCAGTAGAAGCCTTTGTTTTTGAGTTATCCCAAAGCCTAACCAGAGAGACAGGACTTAGAAAGCTCATTTCACAAACACACTAAACTATATCTTCCAATTTAGCCTGTCTCAATAATAATGTTTTCTTTTTACATCTGTTACGTTTTCTATCTCATTTGATCTAAGAAAATCAGGAGTAGAGCTATTGAGTTGACTCTCTCAATATCTCAATAACGAACACAAAGGAATCATTTGAATATGAGCAATAATTTAGGTGTTCAAAACATTAATATTATGGGGAAAAAGTTGGTAGAAGTGTAAAACCAGAGTAATGTAGTGCCGGGTAAAAACTGTTTGTTTTGGCCTCAGTAGACCATTAAACAAAAGGGCAGGAGTCCAGAGCCTGTTTAGTGCTCAAATTTACAAAAGAGGCAACAAACCAAATGCGCTCACATGGCATGCCCAATATCACCCAGTGAGTTTAGTGTAAAACTTGAGACCAGAACTTTAATTCATTGGTGTCTGTGTTCTAGAAAACAAAGTCTGAAAACAGAAGACCTGAATTTTAGTTTGAGCATTTCCTCTAACTCCACATGCGATTTAGAATCAGCCACTTTAACTCTTCAAGCCTCAGTTTTTCTCATGTGTAAAACATGAATGATAATCTCAGTCATGGCTATCTTAAATATTTGCCTGAGAATTATTTAAGTAATAATGCAAGCTCTGTGAATTTAATTTAGTTCATCCTAACAAACATTTATTATGAGTTAACTATACGTCAAGCATGCTAGTTGTTAAGAATATAAAAATGGTTTCAGGGAACTTAGGGTCGAAAGAGACAGAAGCACACAACATAAGGTTAAAATAAAGTGATAAGTGCTAAGGTAGAGACGTGCAAGAGAGAGGGGTTCGGCGGGGGGGCATGAATACTCTTGTGAGAATAACTCCATTCCAGTTAAATCAAGTCATAAAGGATACACTAAAATTGTCCAGGTGGAAAATATATAGGCAGGTCACTCCAGCAGAGGATCTAAGTCCAGAAAGCCTGTCAGAATATATGTGTGGAAGTCTACTGAATACAGTTTGTATTACTCAATTATAAAGGAAGGTGTAGCAAGAAGTGAAACTACCATTTGGTAAGGGTCAAGTAATAGATTCGGACAGAGATCCATTGGAAAAACAATTAGCAGGGAGATCGTGTGGTTTGATTTATGTCGCAGTGTGAATACTCTAGCTGCATGGGAGAAAGATCAACAATCCAGGGCAGAAAAGATAAAAATCTAAATTAGGGCAACATAGTAAAGATGGAAAGGAAATGACAGATTACAGGAATTGTACACTGAGTAAATGTTTATCTTATTCTGATTTTATTATAGCAAATTGTTTCCTTGTGTTTTTTTTTCTATAAAATTTAGTAAGTATTGGTGGCACTAAGAACATGCTTTTTCTCTCCTATTTATTACTAGTCTTTCCCTGCTTATATGAACTGTTTATCATGATAAATGAATGACATTTTTTTTAGACTTGGCCAGAGCCAAATGCTTCACTCATTTATACACAAAAAGGAATGTTGAAATCAGTAAACATTCATATTTTTTTTCTAAATAGCAAGCCAGAAATGCAATATGCCAGTACATCCTGGGCAACACTATAATACCAGAATGGTTTCCAAAAGGATGATTGATTCAGCATACCGTTAAGGTTTATTCTAGCAATAAAATAGCATTTGTCTCATGATGGCTTTTAGACTCAAATTCTGTTTTAAGTTCTTAGAACAGCAAATGTCTGCAACTATGTAACAATGACGTTACATGGCATTTTCAGGGACACAAGGAAACATGGTTGTTCCTACACATACAAGGAACAATCCTCTATACTGAAAGCCAAATAAGATTTCTCCTCCTTGTGTAGACAACCCTTTGAAGATTTCTCTTGCAATATGGCAGAAGAACCAAAGATGGGTCAAATATGTGATCATAAATAATTAATTTTTTCAGGTAAGTTGCTCAAAACTTTCTATTAATAGAAAATATTCTCAGAAGGCATAACAATAACATTTTATAAGTATTTTAAAAATGCTATACTGGAGCCTGTTACTTCATAATATTAGGTGGAATTCTCTCTTTGGGGGGAAAAAAAGAGAATATTGAAGTGAAGAAAATATTTGACTCAATATATATCTTAAGAATCTGGGGCGCCTGGGTGGCGCAGTCGGTTAAGCGTCCGACTTCAGCCAGGTCACGATCTCGCGGTCCGTGAGTTCGAGCCCCGCGTCAGGCTCTGGGCTGATGGCTCAGAGCCTGGAGCCTGTTTCCGATTCTGTGTCTCCCTCTCTCTCTGCCCCCCCCCCCGTTCATGCTCTGTCTCTCTCTGTCCCAAAAATAAATAAACGTTGAAAAAAAAATTTTTTTTTAAAGAATTTGGTCCAAATCTCAAAACCTTACTATTCTCCTTCTTCTTAATATTGTTCTTCTTTTATGTTACTGATTTGTCAACTCAACCCTTTAATAAGGATTATTTTATCCAGTTCCAGAGAGTTAGTAGATGGTATTCATGGATTTATTCAGGAACAGGAGACTTGTCTGGACCCTTAGATTTTCTATGGCTTCTTTGCTTCCATTATCAACAGGTCAAAATGAAGAGCCAAGCAGGCCTTCTGGAATAACCACTTTCTCATTGCTTTCCTGCATGCCTCACAGATTAGAAGTTTCCAAGATAGTCACATAACTTTCTTGGTGGTCCCCTGGGTAGGACCACAAAGTGTACTTGGATTTGTCCAATCTGGCCATAAACCTGGTTTTTTGTCCACTATAATTTTTTTTCAAATATTATATTCACTTCTGTTTTTAGTAACAGCTGTTAAAGTATTATCATAGGTAAATTCATTTTAAGTGTACTTATAAAGTTTAAATTAATTCATAACTGTTAATAATTTGAATGGTTGCTGTTTAAGTACCTGTGTATAGACACAAAATGTGCAGCTTTTAAAAAGAAAGGAAGAGACATACATGTTTCAACCATGGTTGCAAATTACTTGATTCCAATGCAGAGCTCCCCCAAGGTGCCAAGCCACAGTTGAATAAAAACCGTATGCTGGGATTCTATAATCCACTAACACTCTTAGACACATTATGCATTGGAAAACAGTTAAAAAAAACTATGCGGCTGGTATTTTTAAATGAGATGGCTGCATAGTTTCTACGTAGAATAGCATTTTGTTTTGTTTTTCCTAGGATATGAGTGGATGATTAACCACATTTCAGGAGCAATACAGTTTTCTAAGTAGTAAATAAAACAGATCCTTCATAGAAATAATTCATGAAATGCAATACTGAATTCCCATGTTACTCTAAATTGATAACTTTTTTCTTGATTATATATAGAAAATTCATTTTACTTAAATTAAATTGCACTATTAAATTAAACCTATTAACCCTGTGCTGACTTCTAATAGATTTTGTAAAGATTCTTATGAAAGGCATTAACTTTAAAAAATGGTAAGTATACATGGCATTAAAGCAAAGTTGATAACAACATAAAATTTACCTAATGGCTCACTCTACTTTTCTGGACACAAGCATGTCCAATATCAGTTTTCCAAAGAATTAACTCATCCCATAAAAAAAGCAAGATTTTTTAAAACCAATTTTCATGTTGATGATCAAACTGCTGATCTATGGATAGTTTATATAGTTCCTGGGCCATGTAACAAAACACTAAATCTATTTAGGTTATTTTAAAGCTTTTATTTATTTATTTATTTATTTATTTATTTATTTGAAAATGTTTATTTGAGAGAGAGAGCAAGAGCACATTTGTAAGTGAGCAGGGGAGGGAGAGAGAAAGAAGGAGGGAGAGAGAGAGAATCCCAAGCAGGCTCTCCACTGTCAGCAAAGAGTTTGACACAGGGCTTGATCTCACGAACTGTGTGATCATGACCAGAGCCAAAAATCAAGAATTGGATGCTGAAATGACTGAGCCACCCGGGCACCCCGAAATTATTTGAAAGCTTTAAATATATTTTCTCCGCTCAGTAGCAAGTGAAAGAAAGCTTGACTCAAAGCAAATTAAGGAAAACAAAAAGGTGTATGAGGGTCAAGGGAGGGCGTTTATTTGTTCACCATAGTTTCTACTGGTGCTGTAATAAATTTCCATGAACTCGGTGGCTTAAAAAAGTACTAATTTATTATTTTACAGTTCTGTAGGTTAGTGATGGGATTTGGATCTCCGCAAGTTAAAATCAAGGTGCCAGTTGACTGTGTCCCTTTCTGGAGGCTCCAGGGAAGAATGTGTCATCTTGTCTTCTGCAACTACCAAGGGCTGCCCAAGTTTCCTGGGTCATGGCCCTATTCCTCCATCTTCAAAGCCAGCAATGTTACCACTGTCTGACCCATCTTCAACAGTCATATCTCCCTCTTCTACTTTTAAAGATCCTTGTGATTACATTCAGCCCACTAGGTAATCCAGGATCCTCTATTTCAAAGTCAGCTGATTAGCAGCGTTCATTTCATGGACAACCTTAATTTCCTTTTGTTTTGCACCAAACAAATTCACAGGTTCAAGGTTGTGAGGACTACGACCTGGACATCTTTAAGGAGCGTGATTGTACCCATCACACTCATATGCCTAAAAAGCCTAATGAATATCATTAGTTTCAGGTACCGTTCTGTTCAGAAGATGTACATAAATACTATCATCAGGACCATGTTTCCCTCTTAATCCCCTGGATTCCTCTCAGCAATCCTTCCTTCAGTTTGTCAAGATGGATGCAGCAGCAGCCCTAACCCACATCCTTCTTAGCCCTATACTAAACAATGTGTCCATTTCTCTTAATCAAAATAAAGGTCTCAATTTACTGCCTTTGACTTTGGTTGGCTTGGCTTGAGTCTTTTCTAATATTAATCTAGTCACTGTTACAGAAGGGAATAAGGGTTAAGTCACGCCATCTTTGGGAGTAGGGATGCTGTTGGCACAGGCCTGTGAACCGAGATGGAACAAGGTATGGCAACACAGGTAAGTGGGAACTGTTGGCTAGTATCAGAAGTAGAGTTAATGAATGCTGGGGGGGGGGGGGGGGAAGCAAAATAAAAAAGCATCAACTACTGAATCAGTCTACATTATACTCACATTAGCCAAGTGGAAATGGTGACAGGTGTCTATTTGAAACAAGAAGACAATGCTGAAAAAAATGAAAAGCCAAACTTTATGGTCATAGACGACAATTCATGGCCTCAGATAATAAGAAAAGAATTTCCCAGATAGAAAAATAACCTTTCTCTCTAGTCTCGTTCTTACTAATCCCCTTTGGAACCCCTCTTTCCAGTCATCCTGGACTCCTCACCCTGCATATGCCCTGGCAGCCCCACCTCTTTAAGTCAGACAAGCTTCACCACCTGTTCATGACTCAAGAGTCTCTGGGCCTCACCCGGAAATCATCACATCAGCCTTGAAAAAAATTTCTGATCTTAGTGTGGTTTTTAAAAAGAAATGCATTTGAGGGCAATTATCATTTTTGTACTTAATGTTTCTGGTACTCACCTAGAACTTACAGTGCTTTGCATTTTAGTCATATTTTCAGTAACTTTTTATGTTTACATATGTTACCCATCAGGGTAAAATTTAGGTTCATCTAGGGATGAATGCTCATGCTTTGTGATTCCCATAATGTTCGGTAGTGTCATTTGCCTATTATAAGACTCTGCAGTGTATATGTATGTGTGTACGTGTATATATGTATATGTATTGAAAGCTATTAAATGTGAGCTATCAAAGACTCCTGAAGTGAGATGCCTAACTCACTGCACTGGTAGAGAGAGAAATAATGCACTAAACCACAAGGGCATGTAAATTGGGGTTTTTTTGTTTTCTAAGTGCTATTTTAATTTCAAACATTTGAGATAATGACTCTCCATTACCTTGAGACCAATGCCTGTCTACCAAATATAGCAAGATAACTGTGCGTAGGGAGTTGTCTGTACCTCTTTTCTTGCCATGTATTTAAGATATGTTGTACATTTACCCTGAAACATTCATCAAGAAAAAGAAAAGGCAACATTTAAGACATAATCAGTTTTAAATTTTGACTTGACTCTTATTGGTGACAACTAGCAATGTAGCATACGACTGCATTCTTGCAATCAATCATTTGAAAGGAAATGATAATCCTCCTTTATATATTTCAGTACTTTCCGTTTAAAGGCCTTAAGGAGAAAGAGACATTTTACAAATCAGAATTAATGAAACCCTGAAAGTGCCCTATGAGTTACGTAAATATTATTGCAGTCATTTAAACATCTGCAATCCAATGGCTTTGACAGCGTAGTGACTTACTCAAGACTACAGATTACATTGAAGGCAGGGCCAAGCTAGTTCAGCACCTAGGCTTCCAGTTTTCCACTGGGTTGTTTGTTGTCAGTTACGAAGCAAGACCCGCCTTTTAAAAGTGGAAGAGACACGTAGCTTTCACATCAATCAAATTTATCAGGGGCTGGACTGCCCAGCTTTGAAAGTGCCCTTCCTTGCTCTGGATTTGTTCCCCAGGTTCCTAAAATGCCAAGTTACTTTACTCTTTGGCCGTCATTTGTCTCTCCTAATTTCCTGCTAACCTTTCTGAATTCTTGAAAACATGCCTATCTCTTCCCTCGTGTCCGGTGCAGATTCCTCTAGCTACAAAGGAATTTACGCCAAACGGGGAGGAATTCTTTCTATTTTGGATGAGGGCTGCTGGGAGTTAAAATTGAGGAGTTGGCAGAAAGTTCTCTACACTGTATACATCTTTCTCCCTCTTCTATAGCTCACGCCAATAAATGTGTTTTTCTTTTATTTTAAATTTTCCTGCTGTGGTGTCCTGTTCAGCATCCCTGTTCTCGGGATGAACTTTCCACTATTGACATGATATACAGAGGTGCGCAGTACAGATGGGCTTAAAGGAATTCAAAAACTATGCATATTTTAAAGAACAAAATGAAAGCATTATAGATATAAGTAATATCCTCTTGAAAGGTGCCAAGATTCTGACAGACAGTATTTAGAAGTTAACAGCATGAAATCAAAGGGAGGAACACCTGTCTAATCAGAAGTACCAAACTCAGTGAAAGTTAAACATGGCTTTAAATCATAATACAGAAAATGCTAGCAAATATACAGTCCTGCTGCTAGTGTAATTGAACTCACATAATTTATATCCATCACTTTTTTCCACTCAGGGAAATGTTATTAGAAATCTCATTGAAATTATTATTGCACTGGCACTATATGCTAACTAACTTGGATACAAATTGAAAAAAAATAAAATAAAAAAAAGAAATCTCATTGATGTTAATAACTAACTTCAAGTGGCAGCTTCCTTAACCTCTTTTAAAATACAGGATATTTTTAAGCCATTTAACAATATGTTTGATGTCATTCCTTCTGGCGTTCCTGCTAAAATGACAGGAATCTCATCAGTGGCTACTGGGAAAGAGGAGGAAGTCAGAAATCAGAGGGCAGAGAGTCAGTGGTTTAAGGTGATGCCGAAAGTAACCTTCATGAAAAATAGCAGAATATAAAGCCAATGTTTGAGGGGATGTGGCATGTTGAAATTTATCCTAGCCAAGCCAGACTATTCATAGAGCATCAGAACTTGTTGGATAGGAATTCTGTTATTTTTATACAGTTTTAAGACTAGAATTAAATGTATGACAGTGTCACTGTTTGATCGTTGATTTTTCAGAGCAAAAGCCAAACATTAGTAAACACAGAAAGTACAATTTTCTGTATATTCGCTTTTTATTCCTGTGCGATAAATTATCATAAATTTAGCAGCTTAAAGCCACACCCATTTATTATCTCACAGTTCTGTAGATCAGAAGTACTGGTTTGACATAACTGGATTCTCTACTCGGGGTCTCCCAAGAGCGAAATCCAAGTGTCAGCTGGTTGTGTTCTCATTTTGGAGCTTGGGGTTCACATCCAAGTGCATTCAGGTTATTGACAGATTTTAGTTCGTTGGGGTTGCAGGAGTAAGGTCCCATAGTGGATTCCCGTCATTCCCTAACATATGGCAGTGTCAACAACATGGCACCTTGTTTCTACAATGCTAGCAGATAAATTTTTCTGGCTTCAGACTGCTGACTTTCTTTAAGGGCTCATGTGATTGGGTCAGACACAACCAGGATATCCCTTTTCTGAAGAACTCAAAGTCAGCTGGTTAAGGACTTTAATTAAATCTTGAAAATCACTTTTTCCATATAGCGTAACATAAAGATGAGAGTTATATACCATCATTTTCATAGTCATGCTCTTAGCTAAGGGAATGAGATAATACAGGGCATGGAAACCAGGGAGGCAGTAATCTTGGGGTCCATATTGGAATTCTGTCTACCACATTCTATTTGTAGGGAGTCTACAAATATATGGGTTGGCCTTACATAGGGAGGGCTTGGGAAAATGTTAAGATTTCCATTTCAAAAGAATAACTAGACTGCAATTGCTCATCTGAATAGAAGCCAAGTTATATGAGCTCTGCAAAAGTAGCAGAGTGAAACTCGAAGTATAGTTGAGTACTTAGGATTCATCTCAAACAGATAAACAGCAAGATTAGGGAAGAAAGAACCATAGGAGACTTCAACAGCTGTGGAAATGGGATCATGTGGTAGATAAGAATAAACTTGGGCTTTGAAATCAGGAAGGCTAGATTTAAAATGTTAGCTCTGCCTTTGCCTGGCTGCAGACAATGGGCAAGCTCCCTCAAATACAAATTGAAGATAATGATACTTAACACCACATAATTTTGAGCATAGCACTGAAGATACTGAAGATACCATATTGATTTTCTTCCCTGTGTTGGCTCAGAACTCAGTGAGAATGATCCTCTGGGTGTGTCTGCACTTAAGTGAAAATAAAGTGAAATGTGTCTGACACTGATCAGATGAAATGCTTGGGGTGTTAACTGATGCTAATGATGATTGTTAATTAAGTTAATTCAAAAGCAAAATCTTGACCATCTTAAGTTGATTCAAAACCAAATCCAGGAAGAGATAACTTTTTTATAAGTGCAAGCTTATTTAATTTTTAAACACCGTATGTTCACTAACATTATGAATCGTTTTTTAAAATGTTGTTTAATGAGATCATAGCCCATAATGGAAATTTGAGATGCCTTTGCTGAAACAAAACTTCACAATTTGAAAAGTTTTCTTCATTCTAGTGCTTCTCATTTTATCACTCTTTATACTCATTTTATTGTCTCTTTTATAAAGAGATAAATAGCTGCATTAATATCACATATGCACCACAAAATACTTAGGTATGGGAAAATGCAAATAGTGCCATAATTTGGCCCTGTGCATATTTAATCAAATATATTTTCATGAGTATGCTTGGGCCTGGGGTCACCTACTGTGCTAAGAGTTTTCTTTAAGTTTACTTTTAAGGAGCAATTAGATAGACACAGGGTTTCACAAGGGCCTCTGTGACATCCTTTTTGACACTGCATTCATCAATGATAAAGAAGAATTAAAGCAAATATCTTTGGTTAGACAGTGATGTATATAAGATAGGACTTTTCTTCAAACAGAAGTAAACTGACTAATGAAAAGTAATGAACACAAATACTCAAAAGTGTTTCAAATTCTTTACCTATAATTCAGTTGCTCTTGAAGACATTTTGATTAAGAAATTAGTGCCCATTTTTCATTATTCATCTCATGTCATCCATAGTGATTAGCATTATAATTTTATTTGGTAAAGGTCTTTGTTAGTCAAAAGCAACTAGGTTATTCTTCAGTAGCAAAGAACCTCAAAATTCTAGGCATATGACAACAACATGTTTGTTGCTCCGGAAAACAACCATCATGGGAGTTCTACTTCACACTTCCTCATTTAGTAACCAAGGCTAATAAACCCTCTGCCATATGGAATATGATAAGTTGCTATGAAAGGAGATAGATATATGGGTCTTTAAGAAACTCCTGAAAGTCTCACATGATAATTCCATTCACACATCATTAGACAAACATGATGTGTGGTCATGCTTATTGTCAAGGGGAGGAATGAGTACACTTCTACCGTGTTCAGAAAAGACATTTGTAACATACTTACTGTCTATCGTAGTATTCCCTTCTCGTCTCCTTCTGATCATAAAATAGGTATCTCAATTCTGTTTCAGCATAAAATATAAACTTATCTCCTCCAAGAGAGAAAACCCCAAAATACCATAGAGTCAAGACAAAGAATGCAGTTCAGGATTTCTGAGTGGCATATGATGATGCATAGTCATGTCTCTATTTGACCCAGATGTGGCTCCCTTAGATTTGGAGACATATAGTCACAAGATAAATTATCTGTCCATTTTGCAGGATGTAACCATAGGATCACAATAATAGCATAAATATTCCCATTCAGAGAGTGACAGAATGTGACGCAAGTGGCAGCCCCTGATCCATAGCAATTCTGAAATCTCTATAAGCAAATATTTCAAGGGTACCATACTATTGGAGTGGGCAATAACCCTTGCCCTCTTTCTATTCCCTGGATGTATTTTCCTTCATCACAGTTTTCCACAACTTCTGACTTAGCCTTTTTTTGAGGTCTCTGTATTGCCATAATTGTCCTTAACAATATTTGGACTAGGGTTTGAGAAACTTGCCGAGGGTGGTAATTGAATGGGAGGCCCCCCAAAAGATATAACTATGTCCTAACCCCTAGAACCTGTGAATGTAACCTTATTTTTAAGAAGTGTTTCTGAAGATGGAAATAAGTTAAGGATCTTAAGATGACATCATCCTGGGTTATCCAGTTGGACCCTATATCCAATGACAAGAAGATAAGACACATATACACAGAAGAAGAGATCATGTAAAGATATGTGACTATTGAACATATGTGGAGAGATATATAGATACAGAGATAAAGATATACAGATAGATTGGCTATATTGGATATAGCAACAAACTAGGAAATAATTGAAGCCACCAGAATCTGGAAGAGGCAGAAATTCTCCTCTAGAGCCTTCTGAGGGAATGCAGCCCTGTCCAAACTTTGATTTCAGACTTCTGGCATTCCAAACTGTGAGAGGATAAATTTTTGTTTGCTGTTTTAAGCACCCAAGTTTTTGGTAATTTGTTACAGTAGTCGTAGGAAACTAAAAAGCCTTCCGTGGGGCCATGGGCCTTGTGTTGGCTGGTAAACTAACCAGAAAGGCTGATAGTCCCTTTCAGGTAGAAATATTAAATTGCCAATTCAGGGCCCTGTAGCACTCTTTTTTTCCTTGCCTTAGTGAATGTAGAAGCAAGAATCATGATGATGCCTATCAACATCAATCTGTCTTTAGCTGATTTAATGAACAGATTATTCTGACTGATTGTTCTGAATGTGATTACAAGCAATAGATAAATAAACATTTGTGGTTTTAAGCCACTTAAATATTTACCCAGTTAGTTACTGCAATATACCTTAACCCATACTCATGATTAAAGCAGCCAATACATATTTAGGGATTAATAGTTTCCTCTTGATGTTCAAATGCAGAAGTTCACTAATTTCCTTTTGAAACATTTGTTGTAAGTTCAAATATGGCTTAATAAAGGTCCAAGGAGATATTAAAGAGGGAGAATCAAGTAACTTAGAATAAAAATCACTTGTATTGAATTTAATTACTTCTGATTTCTTTGAGAAAATCCTGAGTCTCAGTCCTTTCTTCTGCAACGTGTAAACAATAATGCTGATTCTTTCTTTACTAGGTCTTGTAAAGCTCCAATAAAGATCATTGGTAGCAGACATTTTGTAAGTTGTAAAGAATTACATATGCTTAATTACTTTCCCTTCCATATCTGAGAGGACAGGAAACTACTTACACCATAATATTTTGGGGCATGTCTTTGGAATGAAGTGAACCAAATTTCCAAACTTTTCTAAAGCATATTATACAGATTCCTGATACTTCCATGGAGTGTGAATTCCAGTGACATATAGGGGAAAAAAGGCTCAACCCAGAAAACAGAAATACGGTAAAAAGAGAAATTCTGCTAGATGGCCTGTTCATAATGATTCGTCTATCAGATAATGTATGAACTTTTTGGCTTAGAGAACCTGGCTATTTCTGAGATACACCTGAGGGATGCTTTAAAAATAAGGGACAAACAGTAATCACAAATAGGTTTACTAGGGCTTTGATATTTGGAGGGGCCGCAAACTTGCATAAGCCTCCAAGAATTCTGTTGGCGGTCCTGAGGAATCTTTAAACAGTAAGTAATTTAGAAACTCAAGCTGAAGAGAGAATGTATGATGGAAACAAGTAGTGATTGTTGGAGCCCATTCTCAGATATTCCATGTCCTAACATGGCTGTTGGAAATTGAGCCATTACATTTGTATTCTGGCAAAAGAAAACAGGAAGTGGGGAGAAAGTCCATCATCTTTTTAAGGAGACTTCCTGAAACTATCCCAGAATACATATCCCAGAATATGTAATTACATATCATTGCATGGGACTAGTCACAAAGAGGGCAACAAATATAGTCCTTTAGCTAAAAATGTTGCCACCTTGAGTACCCTTGTTAGGAGGGAGGAGAATGAAGGTTGTGATAGGTGAAACAGAACTGTTTGCTACAGGAAATAAAAACTGAAGTAGAAATGGATAGGAAGGATAATTTAAGAACAAATAAAGAAATAAGGTAATTTATTCAATACCTAAATAAGTGTACTTATTTAGAAGTACATTTATTCAATTGAGATCTATTGAGAATAACCTAATGTGAGACACTGTGCTAGGTCCTAAGGATACCACAATGAATAGAACATAGTATTGGGTGGTCCGTATCAATGTTTTAAGAAAGGTAGAAGCAATGGGGCTTCAAAACTAAATGATGTGTTGTGGTGGGAAAAGAAATAATAAAAAAATTATGGTAAATCTAAGATTTCATGACTTCTGAGTAACTTTAAATAATGCTATAATATGTTAGTAGGAACTAAGAGATCAGGATGAGAACCAATGACTGCCCTACTGAATGACTTCTCTGATTCTGGTTGACAAACGCCTCCCATTCTTCTTTATTTCCCGGGCATTATGACATGCTTCAGTCAAATCATTTATCACATGGTACAATAAATGATATCTGCATAACCAACTGCGTGCTGCAGCCAACTTTTACCAGGTTGCAATAGCGAAATATGCATACTTCTTCCCAACATCTAGTTTAGTGACTTCAAGTTGGTAACTTGAAAACAGTCATGGCAGGAGAATTTACACTGTCAATATTGGCAAATGCTTGCTATCAGGCTCTCCCTTTCCCCAGGGAGCTGGTTGTTAAACATCTACCAATATATCCCTATGTGTAAATCTCTTCTTATCAGGCTATAAGAATTTTGAGAACACAGCCTGTGCTTGGTCCTTACGTGTGTCCTCTTTGTAGTGGGAATGTGGCATTTGGGGGTGGTAGTGGGTGGTACTTTCACTGAAGTTCCATACGAAATGTGTGTCTAATTAGCAATCAGAAAACAATATCCAGCACACAGGTGAAAAGTGATTTGGAGTTCACAATGAGAGATCTATGTATGGGCTTGGCGAAAGTTAAATTTGAAAAAAAAAATAACACATATGTGGAATGTGTTATAAAGTCAGTACAGCTGTTAAACTTAAATGTCAACATTCTGGATAAAAATACAATCTTTTAAAATGGAATTTATTTTATCTTGTAATAATCTGGAACTGGAATCTACAAATGTATGGTTTATGGACTCAGAGAGTAGGAGAAGTGGGCTTTACATTAGGCACATTAAAAAAAAAAGCCATCATGGGGCGCCTGGGTGGCGCAGTCGGTTACGCGTCCGACTTCAGCCAGGTCATGATCTCGCGGTCCGTGAGTTCGAGCCCCGCGTCAGGCTCTGGGCTGATGGCTCAGAGCCTGGAGCCTGTTTCCGATTCTGTGTCTCCCTCTCTCTCTGCCCCTCCCCCGTTCATGCTCTGCCTCTCTCTGTCCCAAAAATAAATAAACGTTGAAAAAAAAAAATTAAAAAAAAAAAAAAAAAAAAAAAAAAAAAAGCCATCATATCATGTCATTAGGGGTCACAGTAATGTAGATCAAGTTTGTTTCTGCTTCCTTTGGAATTACACTACCTTCCCAAGCTTCTATGACACATGATCCTATAAAATAATGTAAGGCATGTATGCACACACTCAGAATACATAGAGATTACAGTAGAGTGATTCCATTTAAGAGGTTAAAGCTTATGTTTACTTCTAATAAAAGAATACATGTCTAGGGGCGCCTGGGTGGCGCAGTCGGTTAAGCGTCCGACTTCAGCCAGGTCACGATCTCGCGGTCCGTGAGTTCGAGCCCCGCGTCAGGCTCTGGGCTGATGGCTCGGAGCCTGGAGCCTGTTTCCGATTCTGTGTCTCCCTCTCTCTCTGCCCCTCGCCCGTTCATGCTCTGTCTCTCTCTGTCCCCCCAAAAAATAAATAAACGTTGAAAAAAAAATTTTAAAAAAGAATACATGTCTAAATGTGGAGTAATGACTTAATGAGACAGGCAACAGGGCAAAGGCAGCATAGACCTTCAATTGATCCTAAAATGTGACTACATATAGTTACATTTTGCATCATTTAATAAGGCTGGACATTTCTACACATACTTAAAAAAAATGACAGATCCCAAGCCATCTTTTCTCTGATACAACCAAAGTCCTTTATCTTAAAACAGTTAATTAACACAAAGCATAATTATATTGACCAAATATAAATTGAGGGCATCAAATTGAGAAAAACATTTTGTTGTCTACTTTGTATTTGCTTAAACAACATATTCTGAAGGCATAAAGTTATAATGACATTAGTTATAAATATAATTGATCATCTTTATTGAAAAGCATCTAATTATATAATGTCCTCACTGTCCCAGAAAATGAAGAACATATGGTAACTATTAAGTATAAAGCTGTGCCTTGCAGCAGAGCATGGAAAAATAAATCTGCTTTCTCATCCTTCTAACATCATCTGTGTCTCTCAAATCTGTGTAAGTGGATACATAGTAGGGAAACTACATCCAATATTTAAATGAGAATCTTCAAAAAATGAATTAATATATCTTTATCAAGAATAACTTAGAAATATTCCTGATATCTTTATCAGGAATAACTTAGAAATACACAACCTTCCCAGACTGTCATGATGAAACAGAAAATCTTAACAGATCAATTACCAGTAAGGAAAGTGATCAGTCATCAAAAACCTCCCAACACACAAAAGTTCAGGACCAGACAGTTTCACACTTCTACCAAACCTTCTTAAACCCTTCCAAAGAATAAAAGAGGAAACTTTTCCAATTTCATTTTATGAAGGTAGTGTTATAGATACCAAAATCATATAAGGATGTGCCAAGAAAACAAAATTACAGGCCATTATCCCTGATGAAACTACATGTTTCATCAACAAACTATTAGCAAATCAAATTCAACAATACATTAAAAAGAGCATACACCATGATCAAGTTTTATTTTATGAATGCAAGGATGGTTCAACATGTGCAAATCAGTCAACACCACATTAACAAAAAGGACAAAAATCATATGATCATTTCAATTAGGATGATGAAAAAATATGTGACAAAATTTAGTATCCATTTATGATAAAAACTCCCAAGAAAGTGGGCATAGAGAAAACATACTTCTATATAATAAAGGCCATATGTGATAAGCTCACAGCTACCATCATACTCAATGGTGAAAAGCTGAAAGTCTTTCCTTTAAGATAAGGAACAAGATAATGATGCCCACTCATACCACTTCTACTCAACATAGAAGTCCTAGCCATAGCAATTAGGCAAGAAAAGGAAGTAAAATGTATCCAAACTGGAAAGAAAGTAGTAAAACTGTTGTTATTTGCAGATGACATTTTATTACATATTTGCAAAAAACCATAAAGACTCTATCAAAAAATAGTTAGAACAAATAAATAAATTTAGTAAAACTTCAGGATACAAAACCAATACACAAAAACCTGTTGTGGAGTACCTAGGTGGCTCAGTCAGTTGAGCATCCAACTCTTGACTTCAGCTCAAGTCATGATCCCAGGGTTGTGAGACCAAGCCCCATGAGAGGCTCTGCACTGAGCATGGAGCTTGCTTAAAATTCTGTCTATCTATCAATCTATCTATCTATCTATCTATCTATCACCTATTTATCTGTCTCTCTGACTCTCTCTACCTCACTTGCATGGTCTCTCTCTCTCTCTCTGTAAAATAATAATTTTTTAAAATCTTGCATTTTCACACACTAATAACAAATTATTAGAAAGAGAAACAAAATAATGCCATTTACAATTACATTACAAAAAAGAATAAAGTATCTACGAGTAAATGTAATCGAGGTGAATCACCTGCAGATTGCAAATTATACGACAGTTATGAAAGAAAGTGAAGAAGACACAAATACAGTTGATGTTTGAACAATATCGTTTTGAAATGTGTGGGCCCTCTTACACACATATTTTTTTTTCAATAAATACAGTGAAATATTGGTCAGTGTACTTTTCTCCCTATGATTTTCTTAATATTTTATCTTCTCTAGCTTACTTTATTACAAGAATATAATATATTATAAATACAATATACAAACTATGGGCTAATCAACTGTTTATGTTATCAATAAGGCTTCCAGTCAACAGCAAGATATTACTACTTAAATATTTGGGGAGTCAAAGGTTATATGTGGATTTTCAATTGTGCAGAGGGTCAGCATTCATAACCTGTGCACTGTTCAAGAGTCAACTGTAAAATGGGAAAACCTGTGCACTGTTCAAGAGTCAACTGTTCAAGAGTCAATTCCATGATCATGGAGAGGAAGAATCAATATTGCTAAAATGTCCATACTACTCAAAGCATTCCACAGAAGGGGCGCCTGGGTGGCGCAGTCGGTTAGGCGTCCGACTTCAGCCAGGTCACGATCTCGCGGCCCGTGAGTTCGAGCCCCGCGTCAGGCTCTGGGCTGATGGCTCAGAGCCTGGAGCCTGTTTCCAATTCTGTGTCTCCCTCTCTCTCTGCCCCTCCCCCGTTCATGCTCTGTCTCTCTCTGTCCCAAAAATAAATAAATGTTGAAAAAAAAATTAAAAAAAAAAAAAGCATTCCACAGAAACAATGGAATCTCTATCAGAATTCCAGTGGCGTTTCTCAAGGAAATAGAACAAAGAATCCTAAAATTTGTGTGGAACCATAAAAACCCTGAATAGCCAAAGGAATAATGAGAAAAAACAAAGCTGGAGCATCATGCCTCCTGATTTCAAGTTATATTACAAAGCTAAAGTAGTTAAAAGAGTATGATGTTGTCATAAAAACAGATACATAGATCAAAAGAATAGAATAGATATTCCAGGTATAAACCCATGCACATACGATCAATTAACTTACAACAAAGGAGCCAAGAATAGACATGGGGGAAAGGACAATTTCTTCAATATATGGTATTGGGAAAATAGGATAGCCACATACAAAAGAATGAAATTCAACTACTATTTTATACCATATATAAAAATTAATTCAAAATGGTTGAAAGACTTGTACATAAAACCATAAAACTCCTAGAGGAAAAGAGAGCTTGTAAGGTCCTGGACATAGGTCTTGGCAATAAATTTTTTGTATCTGACACCAACATCAAAAGCAACAAAAGCAAAAATTAGGTGGGACTACCTCACACTAAAAAACTTCTTCACAGCAAGAAACCATCAACAAAATGAAAAGGCAATTGAAAAAGGCAATTTCCTGCTGAATGGGAGAAAATAATTGCAAATCATAGATCTGATAAGGGGTTAATATCTAAAATTAAAAAAAAACCCTCCTACAACTCAATAACAAAATAACAAACAACAACAATAACAACAACAGCAACAGTGTAATTTAAAAATGGGCAGATCTGAATAGACATTTATCCAAAGAAAACATGCAAATGGCCAAGATGTGCATGAAAAGGTGCTCAACATTACCAATCGTCATGGAAATGCAGATGAAAACCCTTCACACGTGTTAGATATCACCTCACACCTGTTAGAATGTTTATTATCAAAAAGACAAGAAATAACAAGTATTGGCAAGGATGTAAAGGGGATCCTTTGTGCACTGTTGGTAGAGATGTAAATTGGTGCAACCACTGTAGAAAACAGGATGGAGTTTCCTCAAAAAATTAAAAATAGGACTACCATATGATCCAGCAATCTCACTTATGGAATTGATCTGAAGAAAATAAAAACACTCACTCAAAAAGATATCTGTAGGCCCATATTTACTGAAACATTACTACAACAGTCAAGATCTGAAAATGACTTAAGAACCTAAGTGTCCATCCATGGATAAATGTAAAATAAATTATAGTGGGTATGTGTGTGTGATGGAATATTATTCAACCATAAAAAAGAATGAAATCTTGCCATTTGTGACAACATGAAGAGACCTCAAAAGAATTATGCTGGGTGAAATATGTCAGAGTAGAATGCCATAAGATCCCTCTTATACATGGAATCTAATAAATAAATAAAGAAGCTTATGGATACAGAGGACAGATTGGTGTTTTCCAGAGGTAGAGGTAGAAAATAGAGGTGGGAGAAATATGTGAAGGGGGTCAAAAGATAAAAAGAAAAACAATTAAAAATATAACAAGCAGTAAGTATTTCTGAGAGACAGAAAATGAGGAAAGCAAAGAGAGTAACAGTTTATTGACTTAATCAAATTTTGTTGCAATCATTTGTTTATAAGCCTTTCCAGCTAGACTTTAAGTACCTTGATTCAGGCAGAGATTCTTACTTAGGTTCTTAAGTTTCCAGTCATAAGGAAAAATATACTACAATTTACAATTACTCAAAACATGAAGTACTTGGGTATAAATCTAATAAAACATACACAGAACTTGCAGGCTGAATACTCATGAAATAAATCAAGGAAGGTCTAAGTAAATGGAGAGAATGACTGTGTTCCTGGATGGGAATATTTAACATGGTAAAAATGCCAATTCTCTCCAAATTGATATACAAGTTTAATGCTCTTCCTATCAAAATTTCAGAAAGGTTTTTCATAGACATAGACAAGGTTACTGTGAAATTTACATGAAATTTACATGGAAATGCAAAGTAAAATAATGAAAATAATCTTGAGAAAGAAGAAGAAAGAAACTGGTCCACCTGATTTCATTACTTATTAGATAGTTATATTAATGAAGACTGTGTGATATTGGTGGAGGGACAGACACAGATCAATGGAACACAACAGGGAATCTAGAAAGAGATCCACATTAACGTGTCCACATGATTTTTGATAATGGTGCAAAAGCAATTCAATGGAGGAAATATAGCCTTTAATTAAATAATTAAATGATGCTAGAGTATTGTATATACATCAGTTAAGGAAAAAAAAAAAAGAATCTCAACCACACCATAAGTTCACACCATATGCTAAAGTTAACTCATAGACTTAACTACAAAATGTAAAACTATGAAACTTTTAGAAAAAGACATAGGAGGAAACATTTTGGGTATAGGGCTTGGCAAAGGGTTCAAAGATTTGAGACCAAAAACATGGATTTCAAAAAGAACTGTTGATATATTGAACTTCATCAAGATTAAAAACTTTTTTTTTCTTTTTTAAATGACACTCTTAAGAGGATAAAAGACTAAATACAGAGTGAAAGAAAATATTTGAAACCACATAGCTGACAAAGGACTAGTGTTTAATATACATAATTTAACATCAACAATAAAAAAATTTCAGTTAGAAAATGAGCAAAGGATATGACAAAGTATTTCAGCAAAGAGGATATACAAATAGGAATAATCAGATAAAAAGATGTTTAACATCATTAGCCATTCAGGAAATGCAAATTAAAACTACAATGAGATATCACCACACATTATAATGACTAAAATAAAAAATAGGGAAAACACCTAATGCTGGTGAAGATGTGAAGAAACCAGCGATCACTCACGCATTGTAGCCCAGAGAAATGAAGTTATCTATTCACATAAAAACTTATACATGCCTGATTATAGCAGTTTTATCCATAATAGCCCTAAAATAGAAACAACTCAGATGTTCCTCAGTGGGTAAATGGTTAAAGAAAATGTGGTACATCCATACTATAAAATATTCCCCAGAATTTAACAGAAACAAACTACTGATGCACTGTATAACACAGATTAGTCTTCAGAGAATAATACTGAATGAAAAAAGCCATTCCCCAAAAACCGTACACTGTATGAGTCCATTTATATCACATTATTGAAATGATAAATTTACAGAGATGGAAAACCGATTATTGGTTACCAGGGGTTAAAGAGGCAGTAGGGTAAGAGATGAGTGAGTGTGGCTCTAAGAGAGCAACAGAAGGGATCCCTGTGATGACAGAATGTTCTGTTTCTGGACTGCATCAATGTCAACCTCTCTGTATTATTTCTTGCAATGCATGCAACTCTACAATGATCTCAGAATAAAAAATGTGATTAAAACAAAAAAAAAATCCCAAGTCCTCATATATCCTAAATATATGGATTTAGGATATATGCAAAATAATGCAAAATATATGTTTTAAGACTTTTCCTGCTGTTTTATGAATTCAATTGCTAGAATCTATTTGGAGAAAAGTATCTCATATTTATGTTAGGTAACTGCATAGGTATAATTATCATAAAGATGTTTTCAAATTTTTGTTTTCCACATTTAAATCATGGTTCCTGAACCTTTTTTGAAATGTCTGATTTTTTTTTTTTTAGTCTTGAACTGGTTATAAGAACTATCATATAACTACATATTTTAATTGTTCAGTTTGTATTTTTAAGCAGCTGTAGTGTTTTCTCCACATAGATCCCTTTAGAATTAAATGTGGAATTTCAAAGAGATGTCTTGCAAAGAATAAAATGGTTTTGCATTCTGGGGATAGTTACAACTGATAAATGTTTAGATCCAACTGGTTTAGAGGACTTGTTTCATATAAAAGATGCTTCATCCAATATTTAATAATATTCAGTGGTCTATTACAGCTCTGTGTCCTTGAACTCATCTTTTTGATGCGGATGATTTTAAATGACTCATAATACTGTTGTAAGAATCAAGAGATGATGTATGTGACCATGCCATATTACATTGTCCATATTAATGTCAGCTCTTATTAGATCAGATATTTTTAGCTTTAATGAAACTGTAAGTGAAAAATTATCAGAAAAGGTGATAGTAACCAAAGGCCACTGGAAATCACTTGATTATACAAAATGTGTGTATGAAAAGTTGGCCACATATGTCACTAGTATTGCTTGCTTTTGTCTAAAAAAAAATTATTTACTTAAAAAAATCTGTGGGGGCGCCTGGGTGGCGCAGTCGGTTAAGCGTCCGACTTCAGCCAGGTCACGATCTCACGGTCCGTGAGTTCGAGCCCCGCGTCAGGCTCTGGGCTGATGGCTCAGAGTCTGGAGCCTGTTTCCGATTCTGTGTCTCCCTCTCTCTCTGCCCCTCCCCCGTTCATGCTCTGTCTCTCTCTGTCCCAAAAATAAATAAAAACGTTGAAAAGAAAAAAAAAATTTAAAAAAAAAATCTGTGTAAAAGTCAGTGTTTCAGGGCTCTTGGGTGGCTCAATTAGTTATGTGTCTGACTTCGGTTCAGGTCATGATCTCGCAGTTCATGAGTTCGAGCCCCACATAGGGCTCTGTACTGACAGCTTAGAACCTGAAGCCTGCTTCGGATTCTGTGTCTCCCTCTCTCTCTGCCCTTCCCTGCTTATGCTCTGTTTCTCTCTTTCAAAATAATAAATAAGTTTTAAAAAATCAAAAGTCAGTGTTTCCTTGTATCTAAATGTTGATAAAAATTTATTTTTCTAACGATTAACAGAATAATTCATTGAAAATTCAAAGCTCTGAAATAATTACATTATTCTGAAAAATCAGCATTTAGGTCTTCTTATGGGCAGTTATATACAAAATTACCAGCAGGTGGCAGTATGTATATGAAAGTGTGTCCTAAATAATTCTGCAAAACTGCAGGTTCCTGGCTTTTGCTAACAAAGAGATGTATGCATCCACTAAAAGCTTCATTTACAGAGAAAAACGATAAAATTCCTACTGTTTTAAAATTCCTCACTTATCTTCCTATTATCTTGCTAAGGATGAATATATGGTTGTCATTTTCGAAATGCATGAAGTCTTAAATCAAGTCTAGAATCCAAGTTTCCAGGGAGGTGAGAGTTCCTGGCTGACTTTTGCCTGATTCCTTTCTGCTCTGTCAATTATCATCATATAACATGTTTAACTGTGACATCCTCTGGTGAACATTCTCATGGCTGATTATATGTTGAGAGTTTCTGTAGCTCAAGCAATAATGCACAAACTACATTTAAAAATATATATGAATAAGGAAGGATGAAATAGAAGTAGAGATAGAAATGTAGTAATGCAAATTCTTTAGGATACAATGAAATCGTATCTTTTTTTCAAACTGGTAGGGAAGTTAAGCCTATTTTTAAAAACTAATTTGGATGTACTGTAATAACTAAACTTTTTTTTCCCCACTCTTATCCTTAAAACTAAGCATGAAGGTCAGAGGTGGCTGAACATACTAGAATTTCTTCCCTGCTGTCCCTGGTCATGACTGTGGCTTTTTTCACATGTGTTGTCAGAATAGCAGTAGAGAAGTTTCCAGACCAGGTTGCTGATTAGCAGTAACTTAAATATTAGGGCAATGGCAATGGAAAAAAGCAAGAAGTATTTGAGGAAAAAAATCCTAATGAAGAAAATCTTTTCTGCTTTCACTGGAGTCATGGAAGTTTGGATTTTGTTTCTGTTTTCTTTTTTCTGTTTTCTTTTTTCTCCTAAGTATAAGTATTTATCTGCATATTTCCATATTATGTATCATATATCTTGTGTGTAAGAAAATATACCGTAAATACACGTGAAAAGGGAAGAAGAGAACAAAAATGAATATGGCACTGAAAACGTATTATTTTTTAATTAAAAAAAAAGTTTTTTGCAGATTAGAGTCATGCAGATTTTGCGAATTCTTCAACTAAAGCAAACCTGATACATCAAGTATTTTGAAAAACATGGAGCCTACCTACTAGTCCCTTTGTTCAAGAAAGAAGGCCAGGCATGCAGGTGTTGGGAAAGGCAAATGAATTCCTGCTTATAGTACTGTAGAGTACTGTTACTTTCCAATTCTATTAACAAATGCAATGTCTCTAAACATTGTCCTAAAATTGCTACTAGATTCTTAAATGTACTTCAAAGTGGATAATAATCCACAACCGTATGATCAATTAATCTTTGATAAAGCAGGGAAGAATACCCAATGGAAAAAAGACAGTCCCTTCAGCAAATGGTATTGGGAAAACTGGACAGCGACATGCAGAAGAATGAACCAGGACCACTTTCTTACACTGTACACAAAAATAAACTCAAATGGATGAAAGACTTGAACATGAGACAGGAAGCCATCAAAATCCTAGAGGAGAAAACAGGCAATAATCTCTTTGATCTAGGTTGCAGCAACTTCTTACTTATCTCCAGAGGCAAGGGAAACAAAAGCAAAAAATGAACTATTTGGACCTCACGAAGATAAAAAGCTTCTGCACGGTGAAGGAAACAATCAGCAAACCTAAAAGGCTACCAACGGAATGGAAGAAGGTATTTGCAAATGGCATATCAAATAAAGGCTTAGTATTCAAAATCTATAAAGAACTTATCAAGCTCAACACCCAAAAAACAAATAATCCAGTGAAGAAATGGGCAGAAGACATGAATAGACACTTTTTTCAAAGAAGACAACCAGATGGCTAACAGACACATGAAAAGATGCTCAACATCATTCATCATCAGGGAAATACAAATCAAAACCACACTGAGATACCACCTCACATCTGTCAGAATGGCTAAAATTAACAACTCAGGCAATAACAGATGTTGGCGAAGCTGCAGAGAAAAAGGAACCCTTTTGCAATGCTGTGGGAATGCAAACTGGCACAGCTATTCTGGAAAACAGTTTGGAGGTTCCTCAAAAAATTAAAAATAGAACTACCCTACGACCCAACAATTGCACTACTAGGCATTTATCCAAGGGATACAGGTGTGTTGTTTCGAAGGGACACATGCACTCCCCTGTTTATAGCAGCACTATCAACAATAGCCAAAGTATGGAAAGAGCCCAAATGTCCATCGATGGATGAATGGATAAAGAAGATGTGGTATATATACAAAGGAGTATTACTTGGCAATCAAACAGAATGAAATCTTTCCATTTGCAAGTACGTGGATGGAACTAGAGGGTATTATGCTAAGCAAAATAAGTCAGAGAAAGACAAATATATTATTTCACTCATATGTGGAGTTTAAGAAACAAAACAGATGAACGAAGGAGAACGGGAGGAAAAATAAGATAGAAACAGGGAGACAAACCATTAGAGACTCTTAAATACAGAGAACAAACTGAGAGTTGTGGGTGGGGTGTTGGGTGGGGGATGGGCTAAATGGGTGATGGGCATTAAGGAGGGCTCTTTTTGGGATGAGCACTGGGTGTTATATGTGATGAATCATGAAATTCAATTCCTGAAATCATTATTACACTATATGTTAACTAACTTGGATTCAAATCTTATAAAATTTAATTTAAAAAATACAATAGAGAAAAAAAGAGATGATATTAGAGCAATTCTTCTCAAGAGTGATTAAGGAGCTAAGAGAAAATGAAGTCCTCATGGCAACATGTAGGTAGGATGCACTACATTTGAAGTGTCATGACCCACAAAGAAGCAAGAAGGAAAAGAAGACAGAAGTCAGTTCAACTCTAAAACCTCCAAGTGCCTGTCTTAACAGTCACGGATTGTCTACAAACGTGGACTATTCTTTCTATTAGCATTTATTCTGACCATTCACATCAGAAAAAGTTTTATCACTTGATTAATGCTTCAATATTGTTTAATTGAAAAGTTTTCATGACTTAAAAATAGAAAACTGTCAAATTAGAAAAAAAAAAGTCGGTAATGTTAATTAAATTCAGAAGCCTTCTCCGCCTCCATTCTACTAGAAGGGACAGTTTGTAAGTCATGACTCTGTATAAATCTGGGAGGATGGAGAAGTATTAACACTTCCCTTTTTGAATTTTCCAGACTTCTCCTTCATGACTATCTTTTCTACCTTCTAGCTCCGAGCATTTCATGCTTATTCTTAGAAAATACTTTGGAATGTAAGAAATGCAAAATATTAATCCATATGGTAAAAGTACATTAAGATATAAAAGCTTCCTGCAGAACAAAGACCCAGAATGGAATTCAAATCCACACCGAGTAAATAGGGAAGATGTCCTTAGAGACAAATGAGTTTTCTCAACAGACCCTGAAGTCACACACACACATCATGCAGTCACATGTGCTGCATGATCAGCCTAAATCAGATACAGGGTGACTCACGCTGAGATAAGCATTTTTGACCTTTTCGATTGAAGTGATTTAGAGAGATGGGCTACACAGATAAGTGGGAAAGTAACAAGGAAACATTAATGTAAGAGATTTCTAAAATGTATGTGTCAGCTAAACATGTTTCAAATCCCCTATTCAGAAGAGAAAAGTGAGTTTTTAAACATTGTTGTAAATTGCATTGAAGTTTAACATGCATATAGAGAAGCACATCAGATCAAATGACATGAACTGATGGTATTTTTTACAAAATAAATAGCGTAGGTAACCAGCGATAAGGTCCAGAAATAGAGCATAACTGGAACGTCAGGGATTATGTAATGCTCACTTCCACCTCTGCTTCCAGATGACCATAACCTACCTTCTAATGCCTTCTTTGCCTTATTTTGGACTTTATATAATTACATATTACATATGCTTCTGTATTGGGTTTATTTTACTCAACATAACATTTATAAAGTTCTAGCCATGCTGTAGCTTGTTCACTGTCACTGGCACATATTTCAGGGAATGAATATACGACAAATTTTTCAACTTGGAGCTATGAAGAATAGTGCTTCTATAAACATCATAACACATATATTTTTGATGCATGTGGGGGGAAGGGGCAGTGGGGGGGCACCTGGGTGGCTCGGTCGGTTAAGCATCTGACTCGTGATTTCAGCTCCGGTCATGATCTCACAGTTGGTGAGTTCAAGCCCCACAATGGGCTCTGTGCTTAAAGCGTGGAGCCTGCTTAGAATTCTCTCTCTTCCCTCTCTCTGCTCTCTCTCTCACTCTTTCTCAAAATAAATAAACTTTAAAAAATGTATACATATATGTGTGTGTGTATGGGTATGTGTATATATGTATACGTGTGTATATATGAATTTCTGTTGGGTATACAACCTAGATTTGTAAATTACATGGATTAATGGCTACTGTCAAACCATTTTCTAAAGTGCTTATACCATTTTAAACTTTCCCCAGCTATAATGAAAATTTCAATCACTCTATGTTTTTACCAGCACTTGTTACTGTGTTTAATTTTCATTTTAGACATTCATCCAATGTACTTTTTAAGACTAAGTATATGTATAAAATATGTTTATCTATATTTTTATATGGGGTATATTATATCATGCACAAAACATGATACTACAAAGAGCTTAACATTTGCTGTATGTCACAAAGACTATCAGTCTGCAGTGAAATAAACAACTGGCAGGCTGGCTGGCCTAGATGAGCACGATCCTTTGGTCCACACCTTTCCCCAGGCTGAGTGATTTGACAAGTGATCACAAAAGATCATGAAGATGGCCACATTTCTCAGTCTGGGAGCTTTTATAGCAAAAAGAGACTTTCCGATCCCTGAAGGGGCCACGGAAATTTACTTAGTGGCTTTCCTGTATGGCATATTATCAGGAACCTAGCTCCTATCTTCAAAGAACCTACCCTGCTGCTTTGGGAGGAGGAATCTGCCAACTGTGCTTTTCAGAACACACTGAAAGGGGGAGGACCTGAGACAGAGAGCCCAGTTCAAATGATGCTGCACTCGTCTACACCTATGGGATCAGATGCTAAAACAGAAGAACACACTGGAGAAGCAGCCCAAGAATTTCAGCTGCATAACATTTTGCACCTTCCTGAAAATGAGTCTTCATTCTTGAGGATAAAGACCCTTACGTTTATTCACTTCCCAGATTGTTACCTTGAACACAAAATGCTCTATGTGTCAGATCCGTAAGCTGTAAGAGCAGTCTTGGCCCATTTGACCCTCTGTTCTTGGGCTGAAATGTCATTTCACAGTAGTTGCCCTGAGTGTTGATAAACCTCAGCCATAAGAGCTAGTTAGAAACAAATCTAATTCCCTATCAGTCGTGACCAAATGAATCAAGGATGATATGCCTGGAGAACTTGAAGGAGCTGTACAGTGAAACAAACAGACCTGATTTTGGACTTGCCAGTTGTCCAGCCTCTTCTCGGAGCCTCAGTTCCTTCCTTTGACAATCTGAGATAGTCTAGGCCGGTTAACATGGGAACTGTAGGGATTACGTTGAATGTGTAAAATCCCTGTTACTGTAGCTGGCACACATTGGGCATACAATAAATAATAAAGAGTAAACAACATTTCTAACGTTTTACTATTATTTAGGTTTTACACCTTAAATGTGTACCCAAATCAAAATAGTATGGTGTATTTCCATATATTATACATTTGCATAAAGCATTCAAAGTAATAATGAATACTTCAGATTTTGCAGGTATTTCTAAGCTATTGTTTTTAGCAAACTACTTTCCTAACAGTGTTCTTGGTATACTTTCATTACCAAAACCTGCATACAGTCTACTAAGGCAAGTGTCATTCATAAAGTTAATGCTGTTTTCCTGTGAATATAGATATCATTTGGCAATATAGTTACCTTGACCTAAAGGAACAGTATACCAAATACCCAACAGTATCCCAAATATGTATGATTCAATGCGAGTAACTGGCCTACACATAATTCTACAGTTCTAACCAAAGCCACAGATCCAACACTTCTGGATCTATTTCTTGTCCTTTGAGTTCTAACGTTTCAATTAAGTACAACTTCCTTCAACAATAGGTAACAGAGCAAGAGGACGATGGGTGAAAGTTTGACATTGATGCCTAAGTGCTGAAGAGAATTACTGCTCTTTCTTACCCAAATACCAGGGATCATTTTCTACTAGTGCAGTGTGTATAATGTTCTTCAGAGGAGGAGACGTTCAGGAGCCTTGGGTAAGCTGCTTTGCATTTAAAATACATCTTCAAAAGCCACATTTGGAAAATTTCAGCGATTAATTCATTAATCATTGTGTTTGGCATGACTGAACAATAATTGGTTCGGAGGCCATGGGAGTTAATATCACTGAGTCTTAAATTCAAGACTATGTATATAAGTATGTTATTCACTGGGAAAAGTAGTAAGAAGATTATTTTAATCTCTAATAACCTAATGTACCTACAGTCTATGTAGTTACTATTTATGAGCTATCAACACTTGCATTGCCTTGCCAGTCTTTGCAATGAGTCTGAATATTGAATGATTTATTTAAAGTTAATTCCACTGTGTATATGGAATGCACTGAGGATTAAACAGATGTAATACTGCTTTGAAAATTCAAGGACATGGGCACAAAAACAATTAATTACAAAGTAATAGAGTGATATCAGAAGGATAGCACGTTAAGAGTTCCCAGTACTTGTCTCCCCACAAAAATAATGATTTAACAACTATCCAGTGACAAAAATAGCTGTGCAAGAACTCTGGAATACAATAAAGAAGTTACAGCAATGCAGTGGAGCACAAAAAGTGAAAATGACCACATCATAGTCCTACAAAATCCCAATGGTATTCTTTTCAGAAATAAAAAAAAAGAAATAATTTAAAAATTCATATGGAACCAAAGGCAAAGCCGTCTTGAGCAAGAAGACCAAAGCTAAAGGTATTACACTTCCTAATTTAAAAAGAAAACAAACAAAAAATTATGAAGATACAGTAATCAAAACAATATAGTACTTTGTGAGTACACTTATCTTTTAAAATTTTTTCCATTTTATTTGTTTTAGAGAATGTATGTGAGTATGAGCAAGGAAGAGAGGCAGAAGAAGAGAGAGAGAGAGAGAGAGAGAGAGAGAGAGAGAGAATCTTTAACAGGCTCCATGCTCAGTGTAGAGTGTGACACAGGGCTCGATCCCGTGACCCTGGGATTATGACCTGAGCCAGAATCAAGAGCTGGTAGCTCAACCACTTGAGCCACCCAGGCATCCCTGAGTACTCTTATCTTGACGAGCACTAAGAAATATATAGAGTTATTGAATCATTATGTTGCATACTTAAAACTAATATAATGCTATATGTTAATTATACTGTTTAAAAAAACAGTATAGGACTGGCATAAAAACAGACATATAGACCAATGGAACAGAAGAGAGATCCTAGAAATAAATCTACAGTCAGGTTATCTTCAACAAGGTGCCAAGAACACACAATGGGGGGAAGGACAGTCTCTTCAGTAAGTGGTACTGAGAAAACTAGATATCCATCTGTAAAAAAAAGAATGAAACTGAACACTTATTTCACACTACATACAAAAAAAATCACATCCAGGGGCACCTGAGCGGCTCAGTCGGTTGAACGTCCAACTTCAGCTCATGTCATGATCTCATAGTTGATGAGTTCGAGCCCCATGTCGGGCTCTGTGCTGACAGCTCAGAGCCTGGAGCCTGCTTCAGATTCTGTGTCTCCCTCTCTCTCTGCCCCATCCCCACTCATGCTCTGTCTCCCTCTGTCTTAAAAATAAATAACACATTAAAAAATTTATTTTAAATTATATCCAAATGGACTGAAGATTGAAAACATAAAACCCATAGAGGAAAACATTGGGAAAATCTTCCTGACATTGGTCTTAGCGATGATTTCTCAGCTACAGCACCAAAAGCATAGGCAACAAAAATAGTAACATACAAGCGGGACTAGCTTCCAACCAAAGCTTCTGAAAGCAAAGGCAACAATGAACACAGTGAAAAGGCAGTGTATGGGATGGGAGAAAGTATTTGCAAACTATTTATCTGATAAGAGTTATTATCTAAAATATATAAGGAACTTATACAAATCAATTCCTAAAAAAAACAAATAACCCCGTTTAAAAATGGGAAAAGGATCTGAATAGACATTTCTCAAAATAAGACATAAAAATGGCCAAAAGGCTTAGGAAAACATGCTTGAAAACATGACATCACTAATCATCCAGGAAATACAAATCAAAACCACCGTGAGGTATCACCACACACCTGCTAGAATGACCATTACTGAAACACACAAACAAAACAAGATAACAAGTCTTGACAAGAATGTGGAGAAAAGACAACCATTGTGTGCTGCTCGTGGAAATGCAACTTGGTACGGCCATTATGGAGAACAGTGTGGAGGTTCCGCAAAAATTAAATGTAGAACTACCAGGTGATCCAGCAATTCCACTTCTGGGTATGTATCTACAAGCAATGAAATTAGAGTCTAAAGAGATATCTGTACCACCATATTCAAGGCAGCATTATTCACAAAAGCCAAGATATGAAAATCACCTTAGGGCCCAACAACAGATGAATGGATTAAGAAGATGTCAGATGTATAGATATATGAGTGTGTATATATATTTATATGTGTATCTATGTGTACATATATATATATATACACATATATATACACATAAATACAATGGAATATTATTCAGCAACGAGAAAGAAGGAAATCCTACTATTTATAGCAACATAGATGCATCCTGAGGGCCCTATGCTAAGTAAAATAAGCCATAATAACTGACCTTGTAACACAGGGTAATTATGCATCATCCTTCACTGTGTTTGTTTCAATATTATTCCTTCAGCAGATATTTGCTGATATTGAGACACGCATACACAATAATACCGTGGATGCTAGGACTTTGAGAAGTTTCCTTTTTAAGGTTCTTTAAAAAGACAAATAAAGTAGCTTCTGATATTTTAAATGAGAAAAATGGACTCCAAATTAGAAAGGGACTAAAGTAACCTCAGAATAAGACAAAATTAGCTACTTCAACGCAGATTCAGAAAAGATAAAGTAGAAGGCCAGACATTAAATTAAGGCATAAAATTCATATAGGCTACACTTCATAAATATCTAAATCTAAAATACTTGTGTCTTATTATATTATATTACAATCATGCAAAAAAAATAAAGAAAATCTTTGAGGTTCTTGGTACTTACTAACAACATGAAAATTAATTTTCATGTATTTTAAACAGTGTTGTTTGCCATTTTTCACTCTTTTCATTTTCTTTCAATATTACCACTATGCTTTACTACACACATCTTAAAGCAAACATACCAAAAGAGGAAGCCCCAGAGCATACAATTTACATTGAATATTAATAGTTCATAAGTCATACAAGTAGCCACTTAAAGAATGGGAACAGTATATTTAAGGCATCCTAAAAATGTAGTCTAATTATACCACAAGGAATTTGCTGCACTGAACATTATTTCTAACGTCCCAATGGCTGTATTTTTTTTCTAGTAGTTTATGTAAATTCAGTAAATTTCTTCTTTAATAGAGAACTAAATCAGAACAACAAGACCACACAAAGTCTATTACGATGGACATGGTATTTGTTTTATCACTTATCATACATACACACACCCACATATATATGTGTGTGCATGTGCTCATGTGTGTGCACATGAGTACCTGTGTAACTATAAGTATATGTATATATACTTATATACTTATATATATACTAAGTATATATATATATATATAAGTGTATATATATATATATATATATATATATATGTATGTATTTCTAAATTCTATCTGACAGCAGCTTGTAAAGGCTGTCACATTTTCATCTTGCCTGGGAGTAAAACTAAATCAAAACAATCAAAGAAAAAATCTTAAGCAAAGAAAGCATATGGCCTTTACTGAAGGATGTTGAACACTAGGCAGAGAAACAACATGAATTCCAGATCCCACTGTGAATGAAGGATTATGAGAAAAAAATAAATTATGCATCTGAAATTTTCTCCAGACAAGGCAATAATGAGAAGAGTTTTAATAAAGTTGTCCAATGAGATTATTTAAGCCATAAATTCATAATATAATAGGGTCATCATGAGGTGGTTTCTTCCCCCAAAGCAAAAGACAAAATGTATATTAAAATAGGACAAGAAGCCAACTAAAAATGACTTATGAAGAAGGCGTAGTAATGGAACAATAATTTCCCAAAAATACCATGTAAATTGGTAATGTTCAAATAATGCTTCTGCTCTGTTTTAATCCTTTTGATTGTAGCTGATCTTGTCAGGATATTGTCAGATAATTAAGAGTTGAAATGATGCTTCTCAATTCAAGTTATAACATACACAAATTCTACTCCAAAATTCTACTTGTTTTTTCCTGTTTTATGTATAATGGGAATTAAAAATATAACAGTGCACAAGATAGATGAACTTCTCATAAAGGTTATGTTTTAATAAGGAAGAAATAAACAAGAAATAGATTGTGAATGTTGCTACAAAGAAGATAAAAAGTTTCAGAGTTCAGAAAAGATGACATAAACTGAGATTTTAATGGCAAAGAGTTGGCAATCAAGCAAAAATCGAGCACAGTAACATTATAGGTAGAACCAAGAGTTTGTGTAAGGCCCAAAGTAAGAAAGAAACCCAGTGACTTCACCAAAGCACAGAAAGCTGAGTCTTGTGGCTGGAGCTGAGAGAACAAGAAGGAAAGTGGAAGGAAATGAAACTAGAAAGGTAGACAGGAGCCAGGTGCTTCAGAACCTGGGATTTTACTATAAACTATTTGAGAGTTTTAAAATCCTCTAATAAGTGACATAACTGGTTAGTAACTGACTTGATCAAACTAAGACCTTAAAAAAAAAAATCAATGAAGATTTAACAGTGGATTCTAGAAGTTGAAAAGTGGAAATAACCATTCAGAAAAGAAAACCAATGAAATAGTCCAGACAGTAAGAGTTTGAGGCCCCGACCAGAGATAGTCATAGTAGAAATGGACAGAAGTGGGTAGATCTCATGTAGTTTTTGAACTTGCTGATAGATTGGATAGAGGTACTGACAAATAGAGAATAACCCAGGAAAATTTCTAGACGTTTAATTGACACTGTATTTTTCTGAAATGGGAAAAACAGTGACAAGTAGGTTCAGGGATGGTGGTAGATATTAATGGTTCTATTTTTAAGTTTGTACTGCCTATTAGAAATATATATAGGGGCACCTGGGTGGGGCTCAGTCGGTTAAGCGACTGACTCGGCTCAGGTCATGATCTCATGGTTTGTGGGTTTGAGTCCTGCATCGGGCTCTGGACTGACAGCTCGAAGGCTGGAGTCTGCTTCAGATTCTGTGTCTCCCTCTCTCTCTTCCCCTCCCCTGCTCATGCTCTGTCTCTGTCTCAAAAATAAATACACATTTAAAAAATTAAGAAATATACATAAAAATGTTAAGCTGTTAAATATAAAATATGAAACTCAGATGAGTGGTCAGGGCTGAAGAAGTTAATTTGGGAATCAGCCTCAGAAGATAATATTTACAAGAATTTATGTAGATGGGATAAACTGATAGGTCACCTGTCTAGAGATTTAAGTAGAAAATCATAAAAAATTGAAAAGCTGACAACACAGTTGTAAACTTGCACATTTAGAAATGTTAGGAAGTTTCTGGATGCTTAACCAAATTTTTCTTGAACATATTTTTGAAAAAACTGTAGGGAATATTCAGACGATATTGGCCAAAGACAAAAGAATAAAATATTTATGAAAAAACTACTATGACAGTTTTCTCTCTATGAGAACCAGTGGACAAATGACAAAATTTCTGAAAAATTTCTACACATTTTACAAAACTTCAAGTCTTTATAAAAGAGAGATGGTTCTAAAATAACATAAAAAGGGAAGTATCTTGATAACTTTCTCCCCCCCATTATCTTCTTACCTTAGAGATTAGTAGATATTCTGATAATATTCAGAGTATTTTTATATATGTACAAATGTATCTCCTCTTGTCAAAAGATTAAGGATCTTCTAAGAAAAACTGAGAATTAATTATGCTTTCTCCATAAAATAAGAGCTAATGAATTGAATATTCATACAGTGTGGGAAATCAGTTTGCCAAAACGTAAAGACTAATAATGATTTTATAGTTGTGGATGCTGTGAGTCCATAAGCAATAATACAAAACATTTTGGGGCTGATTGTTTTTATTTGGCAAGTTTGTACATTTTGAGGCAGTCAACCTTTATAAAAAATATTTTAGCAGTAAGATAAAAAGAGGTGGAGATTTGAAAATGTGGCTTAGGTAAGAAGAGTCTTTCATATTAAGGATTGCTACAAAGCCCATTAAGACAGACAACTTAGTCAAATTACAAATCCATCCTTTATCATTTCTAAGTGATTTTAAGATATTTATGACAATGTTTATATGGTATATTGAACTGAATTTTGCATATTGGATTCATTATTTAGCTATTCTGAGGATGAATGAAATATGTAATTAAATTAGTTGATTCATATCTCCTCTGCCCAAAAAATTTCTCAAATATTTGTCTAACTCTTCTCTCTACTAGGCTTTTCCTCAATCTGAGGTAAGCCAAATACCACCCACTATATGACCAACAGTTACAGTTGGTCATATCCCTCAAGATTTTACATATATCATAATGAATTTATATACAAAATACATGGACCAAGGGATACTCTGTTACTGTTCAGAACAGTAGCAATAGAGATTATGTATATATTATACACATATCATGTATAATATATATTTTATACATTATTTATATTTATATTTTATATTATTTTTATTTTATATTTTCTATATTTATGTTAATTACATATATTCCTATTCAAACAAAATCCATAACCTTCTGAAAAATTGTAATTTATCTCATTTTTAATGTTTTAAGTTTTATAAAAATGTCACTAAGACATTTAAGTAATCTACAGATTTAACGTAATCCTTATCAAAATATCAAGAGCATTTTTCACAGAACCAAACAACCCTAAAATGTACATGAAAGCACAAAAAAAAAAAAACCCGAATACACAAAGCAATCTTGAGAAAGCAAAGCAAAGCAAAGTGGGAGGTACCACAATTCCAGACTTCAAGTTATATTACAACGCTGTAGTGACCAAGATAGTATGGCACTGGCAGAAAAAGAGACACAGAGATTAATGGAACAGAATAGAAAGCCCAGAAATAAACCCATAATTACATAGCCAATTAGCCCTGGCATACGAGGCTAGAATATGCATTAGGGAAAAGAGTCTCTTCCACAGGTAAGACTGGTAAAACCGGACAGCAATATGCAAAAGAATAAAACTGGACCACCTGCTTACACCGTACACAAAAATAAACTCACAATGGATTGAGGACTTAAGGTGAGACATGAAACCATAAAAATTCTTGAAGAGAACGCAGGCAGTAATTTCTCTGACGCTGGTCACAGCACATCCTTCAAAACATGTCTCTATGAGGCGAGTGAAACAAAAGCAAAAATAAACTACTGGGATTACATTAAAATAAATATTTTCTACACAACAAAGGAAATAACTAACAAAACTGAAAGGTGACACATTCAATGGGAGGAGATATTTGCAAGTGGCATATCCAATAAAGGGTTACTATCCCAAATACATAAGAAACTTATACAACTCAACATCCAAAAATCAAATAGTCCAATTAAAAAATGGGCAGGAGACATGAACAGACATTTTCCAAATACCCCTTTTCTGCTCCTGGAGAGAAGGCAGGCAAACAACCCAAGGGCAGGCAGCATGGAAACAGCTACCTGAAGACACCTAGCGGGGGAATTATTCCCTCTCCTCAGAGTGCTTCCCTGAGAGGCAGCATTCACAGAGACACTTCTCCAGGAACAAACAAGGAGCTGGCTCACCCACCATTCAGCATAAACACAGAGCCACCTGTGGGAAGCAGCATAGCTCTGACACTGGCTGCCTAACTTGCTTACACCTAGCCCCAGCCCCCTGCACTCTGGCAGGACTGTCCTACTCCGTCAAGCTTGCCTCTGCTCCAGTGCAGCAGGCCCCTTCCCCCAGAAGACCTGCACACCCCCCTGCCCACACCAGGTCTCCCGAGGAGATAGTTCTGCAGGGCCTCAGTTCTCTCGAAAGTGCCATCAGGTCTCATTTCACAAGCAGGTCAGACACACCTAGTTAAAACTCACCACATTCAGACCAAGAACCAAACACTGCCCACAGGCAAGGAGAGCCTCTGCAGACTCCTGGCCTAAAGGACAAAACAGCCACAACACAATAGCAGAGCACTTATGGCACACACAAGAGACACTCTCTGAAGTGCAAGGCCCCGGACACTGAATAAGCTCTTCAGAACACAATATCTTTCAGGAGCAGGAAACATAACTGGCTTTTTTCACACAGAGAAGGCAGCAGACTTAAACAAAATGAGAAGACAGAGGAATTTATCCCAAATGAAAGAACAAGATAAGACCATGGCCAGAGATCTAGTGAAACAGATACAAGTAACATGCCTGATGGAGAATTTAAAGCATCATAAGGATAATCACTGGGCTTCAGACAAGAATAGAAGACATCAGGCAGACTCTTACCACAGAGATTAAAGACTGAAAAAATAATCAAAGATTAAGAATGCAATAAAAGACATTGGAAACAGGCTTAAGGCGATAAATGGCAAAAGAATGAATTACCGACCTAGAAGATAAAATAATGGAAAATAATGAGGCTAAATAAAAGAAAGAAGAATTATACAACATAAGAACAGACTGAGAGAACTCAGTGACTCTGTCAAACATAATAACAATTGTATTATAGAAGTCCATAAGAAGAGGGAAAGAGGGGGCAGAAATACAGTTGAGGATATTAAAGCTGCAAACTTCCCTAATCTGGGGAAGGAAATAGACATCAGTGCAGGAGGCACAGAGGACCCCTACCAAAATCGACAAAAGCAGGCCAACACCAAAACATACTGTAATTAAATCTGCAATATATAGTAATAAAGAAAAAAAAAACTTAGAAGCAGGAAGACAAAAGAAGTCTTTATCTTGCAAAGGAAGACCCATACAGTTACCTAAAGATTTCTCAAAAGAGAACTGGCAGGCCTGAAGGGAGTGTCATGATATATTCAACGTGCTGAACATGAAAAGTCTGCAGCAAAGAATACTCTACCCAGCAAGTCTATCATTCAGAATAGAAGGAGAGATAAAGAGTTTCCCAGACAAATAAAAACTAAGGAGATCATGACCACTAAAATAGCCTGCAAGAAATTAACGGGGACTCTCTGAGTGGAAAGGGAAGACCAAAAGTGACAAAGACAAGAAACCGTCAGAGGGAATTTCCAGAAACAATAACAAAACAAATAATAAAATGGCAGTAAGTACATATCTATCAATAATTACTTTGAATGTAAATGGACTAAACAATCAAAAGAATGGATTAAAAAAACCAAAACCCACCTATATGCTGCCTACAGGAGACTCATTTTAGACCTAAAGACTTCTGCAGATTGAAAGTGAGGGTGTGGAGGAACATTTGTCATGCAAACGGACATCGAATGAAAGCTGAAATAGCAATAGTCACCTCTGAAAAACTAGTCTTTAAAACAAAGACTGTAACAAGAGACAAAGAAGGACACTATAGCATAATAAAGGGGACAATCCAATAAGATATAACAATTGTAAATATTTATGCACTCAACATGAAAGGACTAGAATTTATAACACAATAACAAACATAAAGGAACTCATTAATAATAATACAATAATAGTAGGGGACTTTAACACTCCACTTACATCAAAGGAGATAATAGCATCAAGGGAGACAATAAACAAGGAAACAATGACTCTGAATGACACAGGGGGCCATATGGATTTACCTGAAATATTCAGAACATCTCATACAAAAGCAGCAGAATACACATTCTTTTCAAGTGCACATGAGACATTCTCCAGAACAGATCACATACTAGGTCAGAAATCAGGTGTCAACAAATACAAAAAAACTGAAAGACCATACAACTTTTGTGACCACAATGCTAGGAAACTAGAAGTCAACCACAAGAAAAGATTTGCAAAGACCATAAATACATGCAGGTTAAATAATGGCTACAAAACAATGGGTCAACCACCAGGTAATCAAAGAAGAGATTAAAAAAAAAACAAACAGAAGAAAATGAAAACACGATGGCCCTAAACCTTTAGAATGCAGCAAAAGTGGTCATAAGAGGGAAGTATATAGCAATTCATAAGCCTACCTTAAGAAGCAAGAAAAATCTCAAATAAACACCCTAACCTACATCTATAAGATCTAGAAAAAGAATAACAAATGAAGCTGAAAGGCAGCAAAAGAGAGGAAACAATAAAGATAAGATTTGAAATAAATGATATACAAACTAAAAAAAAATGGAACAGATCAATAAAACCAGGAGCTGGTTCTTCAAAAAAATTAATAAAATTAATAAACCTCTAGCCAGACTTATTAAAAAGAAAAGAGACGAGACCCAAGTAAGTAAAATCACAAATGAGAGAGGAGAAATAACAACCAATACCACAGAAATGCAAACAATTGTAATAATATTACAGAAAATTATATGGCAACAAATCGGACAAACTGGACGAAATTGATAAATCCCAACAAACATAAACTACAAAAACTGAAATAGGAAGGAATAGAAAACGTGAACAGGCTGAAAACCAGCAAAAAATTGAATCAGTAATCAAAAAAATCCCACCAAACAAAAGTCCAGGGCCAGATGACTTCACAGGTGAACTCTACCCAGCATTTGAAGTAAATACCTATTCATCTCTAACTCTTCAGAAAAATAGAAGAGGAAGGAACACTTGTAAACTCATTGTATGAGGCCAGCATAATTCTGATACCAAATCCAGGTAAAGGCTCCACTAAAAGAGAGAACTAGACGGCAATTTCCCCTGATGAGTGTGGATGCGAAAATTCTTAACAAAATACAAGCAAACCGAATCCAAAAATACATTAAAATCTCATTCACCACAATCAAGTGGGATTTATTCCTATATTTCCAGGGTAGTTCAATTGTTCAATATTCTCAAATCAAACAATGTGATACATCACATTAATAAAAGAAAGGACCAGAATCATATGATCATTTCAATAGACATAGAAAAAGCATTTGGCAAAGTACAACAACCATTCATGATAAAAACCCTGAACAAAGTAAGGTTAGAGGGAACATACATCACCATAATAAAGGCCCACCTATGAAAAACTCACAGCTAATATCCTCACTGGGGAAAAACTGAGAGCTTTCAGTCTACGGTCAGGAACAAGATAAGCATATCCACTCCCACCACCATTATTTAACATAGTTGTGGAGGTCCTAGCCTCAGCAATCAGACAACAAATGAAATAAAAGCATCCAAATCATCAAGGCAGAAGTCAAACTTTCACTATCTGAAGATGACATGATACTCTATATAAACAACCTGAAAGACTCCACCAAAAAAATTGCTAAAACTGATAAATGAATTCAGTAAAGTCACAGGATACAAAATCAGTGTACAGAAAACTGTTGCATTTCAAAACACCAATAATGAGCAGCAGAAACAGAAATTAAGGAATCTATCCCATTTACAATTGAACCAAAGACAGTGAGTTAGCTAGGAAAAAACCTAACCAAAGAGGTCAAAGACCTGTACTCTGAAAACTGTAACACTGATGAAAGAAAGAAAAGGTCACAAAGAAATGGGAAGACATTCAGTCCTCATGGATTGGAAGAACAAATATTGTTAAAATATCTATACTACTCAAGACAATCCCTATCAAAATATCAATAGCATTTTTCACATAACTAGAACAAACCATCCTAAAATTTGTATGGAACCACAAAAGACCCATAATAGCCCATGCAACATTGAAAAAGAAAAGCAAAGCTGGAGGCATCACAATGCCAGACTTCAAGTTAAATTATAAAGTTGTAGTGATCAAAACAGTATGGTATTGGCACAAAAAATAGAAACATAGATCAATGAAACAGAAAAGAAAACTCCGAAAATAACTCACAACAATATGGTCCATTAACCTTCCACAAAGCAGGAAAGAACATCCATTGGGGAAGATACTGTCTCTTCAACAAATGGTGTTAGGAAAACTGGATAGCAACATGCAAAAGAATGAAACTGGACCCCTTTTTAACATCATACACAAAAATGAATTCAAAATGGATGCAAGACCTCAATGTGAGACATGAAACCATTAAAATTCTAGAAGAGAACACTGGCAGTAACCTGACATTGGACATAGCAGCTTCTTTCTAGTTATGTCTCCTGAGGCGAGTGAAACAACATCAAAAATAAACCATTGGACTTCATCAAAATAAAAAGCTTCTGCACAGTGAAGGAAACAACAAAACTAAAAGGCAACCTACAAAATGGGAGAAGATATTTGCAAATGATATACTGGATAAAGGGTTAGTATCCACAATATACTAATAACTTATAAAACTTGTAAGTTACATAAGTTAAAACTTAAAAAACTCAACACCCCCAAAATGAAGAATCCAATTAAAAAATGACAGGGGTGCCTGGGTGGCTCAGTTGGATAAGTGTCTGACTTTGGCTCAGGTCATGATCTCACGGTCCATGAGTTTGAGCCTCGTGTCAGGCTCTGTGCTGACAGCTCAGAGCCTGGAGCCTGCTTCCAATTCTGTGTCTCCCTCTCTCTCAGCCCCTCCTTCACTTGCACTCTGTCTCTCTCTCTCAAAAATAAGTAAACATTAAAAAAATATTTTTTTAAAAATGGCAGATTTCATGAACAGTTTTCCGAAAAAGACAGACATACAGACAGCCACTAGACACGTGAAAAGGTGCTCAACATCACAACGGAAATACAAATCAAACTTACAGTGAGATATCACCTTACATCTTTCAAAGTGGCTAAAACAACAACCCCAGAAACAACAGGTGTTGGCAGGATGCAGCACACTCTTGCCCTGTTGGTGAGAATGTAAACTGGTGACACCAATCTGGAAAACAGTATGAAGTTCCTTAAAATGTTAAAAATAGAATTACTCTATAATCCAGCAATTGCACTACCAGGTATGTACCCTAAGAATATAAGAATACTGGGTAGCTCAGTCGGTTGTCTGATTTGGTTTCAGCTCAGGTGATAATCTCACAGTCCATGGGTTTGAGGCCGGCCGAGAGGCTCTGTGCTAATACAGCAGAGACTACTTGGGATTCTCTCTCCTTCTCTCTCTGCCCCTACCCCACTCGTGCTCGCTCTCTCTCTCTCTCTCTCAAAATAAATCAACTTAAAAAACTTACAAGAACACTAATTCAAAGGGATATATGCACCCCAATGTGTATAGCAGCATTATTTATAATAACCAAATTATGGAAACAGCCCAGGCAAACCAAGAAACAGACTCTCAACTATAGAGAACAAACTCATGGTTACCAGAGGGGAAGTGGGTGGGGGGGGGGATGGGTTAAGCAGGTGATGGCAATTAAGGAGTTCAGGTGCTGTGATGAGCACCGGGTGTTTTATGTAAGTGTTGAATTGTTGTACACCTGAAACTAATATTACTCTGTATTTTAACGAACTGGAATTTCAATAAAAAGTTTTAAAAAATATGTCATACCTCATTAAAACTCTTTTTAAAAAGGGAAATAAAAGAGTACAGTTATCTGGATGAACACGGAGTAATACGGAGCTGTTCTGTACACCTGAAACTAACATAACACTGTTAACTACAAAATAAAAAGAGAAAATATCGCTAAGATCATATACCACATGATTTATTCATGGATCAAAATTCTATTGAAAATGGACAGTTTTCAGCTCAGTTAGACTACTACTACAGACTGCAATAACAAAGCCTAATCCAAACTCTGTTATATCTGGCTACAGACAAGATTCATTCCAGGGATTCATAATGACATCAAACTCCATGTCTCTAAGATCTTCTCACTGCTACCTTTTTCGGCCTGTTAATTTAACTATTACTGACTTTCTATAATATAGCAAAAATGGCACCAGTCATTTCTAAATATCATCCCCACAACAGAGCTATCATTTCCACCAAAAGTCTAGACTTTCGCTTTGATTGCAGTGGCTTAAGGCACACGCCTACCCTGAAATTAAATACTCGAGTATTGAATTTGCTAATTGCCTTGACCCAGATAAAATACTCCAAACCTGTACGGATAGAGTCACTTTGACCAAAACTGCATGGACACGTAAATGAAGATCAGCACATTTTGAGAAAGAAGAGAAGAACATTTATACAGGGGAATGGATGGCAAGAAATGTAGAGCAATTAGTTCTTTTCCATTTTATTCAAAACCATAGGAATTAGGATGTCGTGATGAGAGAAGGACTGACTGGCCACATTTTTTTCTTCACTGAGTTGTTCTAATGTGACATTTCACTTGTGCCATACTCAGAAGTTTTACAACCACAAAAGGATTCGAACCACATATGGAATGGGAGATAAGATCTCAGGGCTTTATAACAGTGTATAATATATTTCCAAAGAGTTCTCATTAATAATTCAGTGTCTGAGGGTCTAAATTTGTAGATCAACTTTGATAAGTGTCTAATTTTAATAGGTATCCATTTTTTCTATTTTTAAAAACACACATTTGCAAATGAGGGCGCTTCAGATTAGATGAAATACTGTATCTGTTGCAACAACGAAGAGACCAAAAAATGAATTTTCTGTAGCCCTCATTTTCTTCTCCATCCACAGGAGTAAGGGTGTTTTCGTTTATTTATTCGTTTTTTTTTTTCCTACCCAAAAGTGGAGGGTGGGGGAAGTGAACTGATTATTTGCAAGGTCATCCCACAGAGCAAGCTAGTTCAACTAATCTTCACCAAGCCCCATTTAGACTCTGAAACTTGGAGGTATCAATTGTAACTCTTGAAAAATAAACTGATAATGTATACTCTGAGGGTCTCTATATGGTCACCCAGCTGAAGAAAGAGACAGAAAGATGAAAGGTTAAGCATAAAGGAGGGAGGCTGAAGAGAGGAGGAGAGAGAAAGGAAGGCAAGAGGTAGACAGGAAGAGAGAGGGAGAGAGAGAAGGAAAGGAAGGGCGAGCAAAAGACAGAGTGAGGGGAGGGAGAGAATTCTAACTCCCAAAGCATACAAGCGCTCATTATTCATCTCAGAGGATCTAAGTGACATTAGACTGCTCCAGGAGAGCAAAGGCAAGCCTTTGGGACTTTGAAACAGCTTCAGACCATGATGTTTCAGGGTAGACTATAATGCAGTGTATACAACCCAGCGTCGACTTTAAACAACTGAGTATTTGCCAAGAAGCAGAGCTGTTGCCAAGGTAGGGAGAATTTGAAGTGTGGTTTTGCCACACTAAGGAAATACCACAGAAATGAAATGTCTTGGAAACTGAGAAATAAATGAAAGATTGTCATGTAAAGTTTAAAGAAAACTTGCCTTGAAGTGGTACATGGGTTAAAAGATACAAATACCTCAGCCTTGGTATAGCTGTTTTTAGACCCTTAAGTCTTCCACATGGTAAAAAGTGCCAAAGAAAACCAAGTAAAGCTTCTGAGATCCTAACAGAGGAGGAGAAAAAGACCTTTATTCTGCAGCAATTAGGCAAATATATGTTCAGTGTTATGGTGATGTATACACCTAGACAAAGATTCAGGAGAAATTCTACCAAATATTGACAAGAGACATTAATTTATTTGTAGGTTCATATCCAACGTCTTTGAGATCTCCTCCATCTTTATGACATACCAGTTGGAGTTTTGGCTATTAATACAGTTATCCAGGTAGAAGAGGAAAAATTAGAAAGAATTCTAAAAAGCAAATGATACAGGGGCACCTGAGTGGGTCAGTCAGTTGAGCATCTGACTCCCGATTTCAGCTCAGGTCATGGTCTCACAGTTATTGAGATCAAGCCCTGCATTTGGCCTACTCACTGAGTGTAGAGCCTGCTTGGGATTCTCCCTCTCTCTCTCTGCTCCTCCTCTGCTCATGCTCTTTCCATTTCAAAATAAATACATAAGTTTATTTTTTTAAGAAAGCAAATGATACAATAAAACTGCATTAAATCACAGCCAAGCTGCACATTTCATTTTCCCTGCTGTATAAGAAATGATAACAAATTGAGTAGCTTGACACAACACTTACTTATTAGCTCACAGCTCTGCAGGTGGCAAGTATGGGCACAGGGTGACTGGGGTTCCTTCTCAGGCTCTCACAGAGGCTGAAAATGAAGGTGTCATACTGCCATGCTCTCATCTGAAGCTTGAAGGCCACGTGCAGCCTAATGACCCAATTTAGTTTTGGGGGGTTGTTAGACCCAGGTCCCCAATGCCTTGCTGGCTGTCAGATGGAGACATTTTTATCTCCTAGAGGTCATGTGAGCCCTTCCTTTTCAAAACTAGTAACAGAGACGCTCCTGCACAGGGAATCCCTCTTACTGGCAAAATCTCTCTCACTGGGAAAAGCCCAGGTTCTTTCAACAGCTCACACGATGGGGTCAGTCTCAGGTCATCCTCCCTTTTTTGAAGTCAACTAATGTGGGACCTTAGTTACGGCTGAAAAGCCCCTTCACGGTAGCATGCAGATTGGAGTTTAATTGACTGAGAGAAGTTGTATATACATCAGAGACCGTGAATCTTGAGAGGCCATCAGAATTCTGCCTACTATAAACACATACAGTGATTTTTAGGCATATTGAGTTGTGGTGGATCACCTAAAAAGGATGACATTTGAGAAATTCTAAGATCTCCCCCTTTAGTAAGAAATGTCTTCGCAGAATTGACTTGTCATCTTTCAATAGCCTTGCCTCTCATTTTTAATTTGAATTAGGTTTTGACAAACCGTGTATCTTTCTCAACTGTAGCGCATACCTGGTAAGTACACCTTGTTAACATGTACCCCACAGTTGAGAAAGATACATATAATCAAAAATGGGAGTTCCCACTAAGACCAGGACTGATTCAGAACATCAGTGACCTTGCCCATGTCCACAGAACTGCTATAATCATAGTTACCTAGGTTTCTGATACATGTCTTAAGACTCAACCTGCATAGTCAACTAGTGGTTATGCAACAAAGGAAGAATTCTTCCATTTGTTTGTCTTTTAGATCCCAGGGCATGGCCCAAGCTGAGCTTCTAGAATTGAAATTTCAGAGATGCCCCATCACTTAAGGGAATGGAAAATTATATTAACGAATATGTTGTAGGAGTAAGGTAATTATCTACAAAAGTGGTTATTTTTACAGCTAAAAAGGCAGTACTAGAGTGAGTTCATTCCTGACATATCAGAGATTGTGCAAGACGGATGGTATGTCTGAGATCAGTGGATGGGCACCAGGGTCAGTGATTTTCTGTCATTACCTCACGTATACTTCAGAAATTTGGTAGCATTTAAAGTCAACACTTGACACATAAGAAAACTGAGCTGAGTGGCTTTCAGCAAGTTAGATAACATTTTTAAGCCTCAATCTTCACATTTGTTAAATGATTATGATAATAATACTTATCACAAACAGTATATGATTTGATTACCATTTGTTTTCGTCACTAGCTTGGTAGGTAGTTGAAGCTGCTGAATAAGTAGCTGCTGAATGAAGGAATGAATGAATGAATGAATGGCCCCAATTTCCAAGGGGCCAAAGGGAAAGCGATTAATTAGTAACCAGTTATTGAACGGGTGCTCACCTAAGGGACAACTTTGTCAAATGAGAAGGTTGTGTTTTCAATGCTGGGATTTCCTTGCGTAATTTCTTTATCTATGAATCATTAGCCCTTTGTAATGTATCCAGTGTTCTCTTACTTCTCCTCTCTCAAACTCTATTCAAAGTGTATGTTCTGCCATCAGTCATTTGCATCTGAGTGTGAAGGAAAGACAATATGCACATGTTTGTTTATTTATCAGTGTTGTCACTTTCCTTTGTAACTTGGATTCACGTAATGAAATACTGTTATTTAAAATGAATTTAGAAGAGGATTAACATATGAAAACCATTTAAAAATTACTTTGAATCATTATTGCTGATACTTAATTGAACTTTTATTCTAAATCACAATGTTAAAACAGTTTATGTAATAACTCTTAAATAATCTTCACAGCCTATAAAGTAGTTATTACAATAGCACAATTTTACAAACAAGGAAGTTGAAGCATATATAAATTAATTTTGAGTAAATCTGATCAATGTATTACAGTCAATTAGCTGACAATATGAACCTGGAGAACTTGATTTTATTGACTGTTATAATAGAGTCTTCCATGAAGAACAGCATTCAGTTAATTCGTAAGTATGGTTAACAAGAAAACTCCCCTCACGTCTTAAAGTCCTGTAGTTTCTTTTGCCCAGTGCTACCACTGCCATCATCTGTTTACATCCTTCCAGAGCTAAGCTATTCACACAAACATATACCAAGTAAAAATGGTTGTACATGAGATACTTAGCCCAGTTTGGAAGTGACAGCATGCATCTTTCTATATTTCACCCACCAAAAAAATTCTATATCTGAGTATATTAATTTGGGGTCTTGGGACTCATTGTGGTATAGAAAATGTGTAGTGAACCATGAAACTAAAGAAATTTTTGGCTCCTCTGCTTTACAATTTCTTTTCAAGAACCGTGACAGGTGTGAGATTTTACCATACTTACAGACTAGCTAGTTGGCCAGTTGTATGGATGTTGGTAGAAAACATGAGACTCCTAGATCAGAGGCAAAGGATTCTATTATTCATGGTTTCATTTTCATGTAGGTTCCTCTCATCCCCAATTTCCAAGGGGCTGAAGTGAAAGAGCCCACATGGATGAGGCAACACAGGTTTCTGTCACAGCTAAGAAATATCAAACTAAGGGAACCCAATTTTTGTTAATGATCTGTGAGCAAACTGGCCTTTGCTCTAAAGACTCTCTCTCAATCCTACAGGGATATTCCATACACGAAGTGTTCTTTAAATGATAGTCCAGAGCCCAAGGGCAGATAGTGCCTTGGCTTACAAGATAAACACAAATGTGACCACATCATGAAGAACCATCACCCATACTAACAAGCTGTGGAACTCTGGCTTATCTTTTAAGCTTTCTGAGCCTGCTTCCCTAATCTGTAAAATAATAGCATGGGTCATTTATTTGTCTAAGGATGGGATATAATAATATAGTTTATATCACATTGTGAACTACAAAGTACTCTAAACAAATATTACAGTTGTTATTCCTATCATCCTTGAAATCGCGTATATAAGCATTTTTCTATGGTCAACAAGTACACGACCAATTGGACAGATATTAACTTCGGCAATATGCGAGGACATGTTCACCTGGGGCCGAGTACAATTTAAGTCTGAGTGAGAGATGTAGGATTGTTGGGGGGCAAAGCCAGGGGGAGTTATAATAAAATTCAATGAATTACAAGGCAAGATGTTAATTCATGATTAGAAAAATAAATCTAACTCCTAAAAGAACAGGACATATTTTTCTCCTGATAAATGCCTGTATACTTTCAGTATTTGATTATATGGTTCATATCAGTTACAATGATATGAAAAATAGCTTATCTAAGCAGATGGAGACATAAAAATGACTTATATAAATAAAAACACCCAGCTGATCTTATCCCAGCATAAGACAAGGCTGTTACTAATAACTTTAAAAATCTGATTTTGTATAAAAACCACTGCTTAATTATTCTAATTTATTAATTAGACTTTAAACTTTTTATGTAATATGTTGTTACATATATTTATTTAACATTTCTTCCTATATCTTCATTTAATAGAGTTGTTATTTTTAGTGTCCATCTTTAGAAATTTACAATTCTTTCTTAAGGAGACTTATTAATAAAATAAGGTTTTATTAAATTATATCTTTAAGTTACATGTCTCTCTGAATTTATGCCTTTATGAAAGAAATGTTAAAAATAAATTAGATTTATTCACTTCCCAAATGAATGAGGTACATATTCACTTTGCTCTATTGACATATAGAGCAGTTAAATTTCTTCCTCTATGGCTGACTACTTGATCTTTCTAAGGAGGACAGTAAAAACTTTTCTCTAATTATAACAAATTCCAGATTTTATAAAATTCCCAGAAGCTTTTTAAAAATAAAAAGTGACTTTAAAACTTTAGGTTGTCTCTTCCTCCCTGACCCCACAGGAAGTTCTGACAAAATTCAGATGTATTAATCATATTTAGAGCGCAAGAAACAGGATTAAAATGCAGCCATACTGAAAAAAAAACTGCTTAGAGGAAGAAACATATTACTCTTTATTCAGTTTACAAGGTTATCAGACACAAGGTTAAGTTGAAAGATCATGAAGCAAAAAGCACAAGGGAGGCGTGTGTGTGTGTGTGCGTGCGCGCTACCCACGTCAGAGAGAAAAGACTAGAGTAACTAAAGTAAAATAAAAGGAAGCAGTACCAGTTTTTTTTCTATTTTGTTTTATTTTATTGTAAAATAAAACACATTTAATAGATATCGTATTAATTATAAGTACAGTTTCAGTAAAAATAATAAACACCTGCATAATCCTTATTAAATTAAAAAAATAGAATTTTTCCAGTAGTAAAGATGCCCGTAATGACCCTCTGTAATCAGATTTAATAACTTTCCAAGAGGTAGTTGATAGATATCTACACATCTTGAATATTTGGTTAATCATTTCCTTGCCTGTCATGTTATTAATTTTCTTAAAAAATTATTAAATATATTATATGTTCCTTAAAAATGTATTATTTGCTTCTATTTTTTTAATGTTTGTTTATCTTCAGAGAGAGAAGGTGAGAGAGAGAGAGACAGAGCATGAGTGGGGGAGGGGCAGAGAAAGAGGGAGAAAGAGAATCCCAAGCAGGGTCCTTAGTGTCAGCTCAAAGCCCAATGTGGAGCTAGACCTCACAAACCATGAGATCATGACTTGAGCAGAAATCAAGAGTCAGACACTGAACCAACTGAGCCACCCAGGTGCCCCATTTGCCTCTATTTTTATTTTTTCTTTTAATGAATGAGATTATTCTACACACATTGTGTGTGACTTATTTCATTCTATAGCAGGATCTTTGAGGTTATCCATGTTGACACATTTAGTGTTTGATCATTATTTTCACTGTGAATGCTAATCCACTGCGTGATTTTAAAGTAATTCATTTACATACTGTACTGATGATGTGCCTTTGGGTTGTTGACTATTTGGGGGATGAATGTACACAAAGTTTTATCTTTACTTGGCATGACCAGTTTTTCAAAAAGCTCGTACTCAACTGTAACCACCACTAGCAGCGGATACCATTTCCTTCATTTCACATCCTTGCCCACTTGATGTTTTTTGCCAATGTGTGTGTGTGAATGTGTGTGCATACATGTACTCAAAATTATAACTTCTCACTGAAATTTGGGTTTTTCTGATTAGTAATGAGAGGTAAGGTTATGGACCTTGAATTTTTCCTATTATATGTATTTCTGCATTTTAATTAATTTCCCCCTTTCCCCATTTAGTTGAGTTTTTCATAGTGATTCAAAGGTGGGTATTCTTTATATAATCTAAATATTAATCTTTTACTGATTATAAACATTGCAATTCTCTTTTCCTACGTCATAGCTTGCTTCTCCCATTCTTAATTTTTTAGAAACAAATGATTATTTTAATTTAGCCAGATTTATCAATCCATTTCTTTATTGTCTTCACTTTTTGTGACTTAAGAAATGCTCCCCTATTCTTAAAGTAGAACAATAATCTATGTCACTTTCTAAAAGTGTCCATTTTTGCTTTTCAGTCTTAGATCTTTAACCAGCTTGGAAAGAATCATTGTTTATATGTAAGGCAGGAATCCAATCACTCCACTTCCCCATCATTTCTTTGTTTTTCCCTTATGGCTAACCAATTATCTCACTTACCACTTATTGAAAATGCCATTATTTCAGCTACCAATCTATACTGCCCTTATTATTATAAATCAAAATTTGAAAACATGTTTATTTCTGGAATGTACATTTTTCATCAGTCACTTTGCCTATCCCATTTCCCTAGACTAAAATCTCAGCAGGCTCCTAAAAGTGAGACCCAAAGTTTGACCCCTGATGAAATGCACTATGTCCCAAAAAACTATTTGAGTTTTGTAAATGATACAGGTATCTGGGAAACATGCATAGAAATATATATAAAGGTTATGGGATAATGATACAAAGAACATAAAGTTGGATCAAGTCACCTTTACCCAGGAAAATAGTAAATCAAAAGCAATACCACATTCTTAAAAGGATTATAGACATTATTGTCACCAACATGGACGTGTAAGTTGTAGGAGTGGTGATTCCCATCACATTCCCATTCAAATCACCTATCTTGCCTGTGAAGAAAAGAGATCGATCTTGGAGAATGACAGTGGACTAGTGTCTACTTCACTACATGGTGACTCCCAGGGCAGCCTGCTGTACTAGATGTGGCTTCAAAGATGGAGCAAATGAACACATCCTCTGGTATCTGGCATGTAGCTATTGATCATAGGAATTGATAGAAATCACTTGACAAAATTCAGCAAAAACCATTTATGATAAAAAATTTATACAAAAACTTCCAGGAAATTAGGAGAAGGGAACTTCCTCAATCTGGTAAAGAGCATCTATAAAACAAATGCAGCTAACATCATCCTTAATGATGAAAGATGATGTTTTCCCCTAAAATAGAGAAAAAAAATGATGTCTTGTAGTACTCAAAATAATACTGAAACTTGTAGCCAGCACAGTAAGGTAAGAAAAGGAAATAAAAGACATATAAAGAGGAAAAGGAAAAAACACAAATGTCCCTTGGCCTTGATTGCCGACAACATGATTGAATGTCAGTGTCGAAAATTGCAAGGAAGAAACAAACCAACAACAAAAAATACTACCAGAATATAGGAGTTCACAAGGTGCAGGATAAAGGCTTTACACACACACACACACACACACACACACACACACACACTCCTAATATCGTAGCAATGGACATGTGGGAAACAAAATTAAATACACAAAGTCATTTATAATTGCTCCAAAAAATCAAAATACCTACTCACAAATCTAACACATAAAGGAACTATATGCTGTAAATCACAAAACACTGATGAAAAAAATCAAAGAAGATCAAAATAAATGGAGACACATAATGTGTAAATGGAAGACTCAATACAGTAAAGATGTCCATCTTCTCCAGCACTGGTGTATAAGTTTAACACAAGGCCTATCAAGATCCCTGCAAGATTTCTTACACACACAAGCGAGCTTATTCTAAAATTCATATGGAAACTTAAAGGAACTAGAAGAGCCAAAACAAGTTTTATAAAGAAGAGTAAATGGGGGAAATCACTCTACCTCATATTCAAACTTACCATATAACTATAGTAATCAAGACAGTGTGGTATTGGCATCAGAAGAGACATACAGTTGAATGGAAGAGAAAGAGAATGTGATTCCGAATAATTTTTTGTATTTAAATATTAAAATGCAAAACTACAAAAATTTTAGAAGAAAATAGAGAAGAATCCTTTGAATCCCATGGCTATGTGAAGAGTTCTTAGACACGATAGGAAAAGCATAACCGATAAAAAGGAAAAAAAATTAACAAATGAGACTTCATCAAAATGAAAAACTTGTGTGCTTTAAAAGACCCTACATGAAGCGGATTAAAATCAAGCCATGGCCTAGGTAAAATACATGCAAACTACATATTTGACAAAAAGTCTTGTCTAGAATATATAAGAATTCTTCAAACTCAACAAAAGAAAAGGTATCCAATTAGAAAGGAAACAAAAATATATAAACACAATAGGAATACAAAATAAGTACATGAAAAGATCTTCAATGCCATTAGAGAAATGCAAATACAGCTACAGTGATATATCATTACCCATCTATCAGAAAAGATAAAATAAAAATAGTGATAAAGGGGTGCCTGGGTGGCGCAGGCAGTTGAGTGTCTGACTCTTGATTTTGGCTCAAATCATGATCTCATAATTCTTGAGATCGAGCCCTGTGTTGGGCTCTGCACTAACAGTGTGGAGCCTGCTTGGGATTTTCTCTCTCCCTCTCTTTCTGCCCCTCCTCTGCTTGGATGCATGTACGTGCAGGCACTTTCTTTCTCAAAATAAATAAACTTAAAAAAAAATAGTGATGATATTAAGTGGAGGTGAAGATGCAAAAACACTGGAGCTTTGTGACATTGCTGGTGGGGATGTAAAAATGGCAGTCACTCAAAAACAGGGTATGGCAGTTGCGTAAAAATCTAAACATCCATTTACTATATGAATGAGCAATCATATCCTTGGGGATTTATCACAGAGAAATGTAAACCTACATTTACCAATACATACATACATACATACTTGTACATAAATGATCATAGCAGCTTTACATATAATAGAAAAATTCTATCAACAGCCCCTATAGTCTTCTTTTGACAAGTCTATGAGAAAACTCTAATACACGCATACCATGGAATACCAATCACCAATAAAAAGGAATGAAGTCCTGAATACATCTAACAATCTGAATGGACCTCAAGATGTAAACTCTCAGTCTTAAGATGTTCATGCTATACCGTTCCATTTACAGGACATCCTGGATATGAGAAAATATGTAGACGGACAACATATTAGTGGTTGTCAGGGAACAGGTAGAGTGTGTGGGGTGGGCTTGTAGACACAAATACCAAGACATGCCATGCTGGAGTTGCTCTGTGGTGATGGGACTGTTCTGTATCTTGATTCTGGTGATAGTTACAGAAATCCATACCCATGATAAAATTACACAAAAGTATATATTTCCAGAAATATGTGCATACGTTAAAATGGTGAAAAGTCTATGGTCTAATTAGGAGAAACATGTCATTTCCTGGTTTTAAAATTATACGACAGCTATGTCAGATGCCACTCTCGGAGAAAAGTGGGTGAAGAGTGAAAAGCACTCTGTACTGTTTTGCAACTTCCTTTGAGTCCATACTTCAAAATCAAAGGATTTTGTAAGCCTACCACAGTTGCTGAAAAAGAATCAAAAGTGTTTATTCTGCAATGATTTCTAATTACGAACGTGTAGGTATGTTTGTGTGTATGTGTTTGCATATCTCAGGGAAAGCGATCAACATGCAATATATCCAAATGTTATTATCCCTTTAGTTTACGTAGACTTCACGGTATGGGTGTGACGCAGTATGTGCACACACACATGGACGTGTAGTTGTGTATACATTCATTCATAAACACTTACAATCCAACATGAACACTATCCCTACATGAACACTAGCACCTATCTATTTATGCTTGGAAATGAAGTTAGCCACGTTAGTCTGAATGATGCCTTTGTCACTGAACTCAATACTCTGTAAAACTTGCAACTCATAATATTAAATATTCTGACTTAAAAAAAAAAAACAAGAACCTGAGGCAGCTGGGTGCCTCAGTTGGTTTAGTGTCCAACTTCGGCTCAGGTCACGATCTTGCCGTGAGTTCGAGCCCCATGTTGGGCTCACCGCTGTCAGCACAGAGCCTGCTTCAGATCCTCTGTCCTCTCTTTCTGACCCTCCCCCACTTGCACTCTCTCTCACACAAAAATAAATATTAAAAAACAAAACAAAACAAAAGCTAAGTCCCTTAAGGACCTCTGTAGGTGATGTGCCTACAGTGAGGTATTCTGTACCACTCAAAAACTCCTTTCCTCCCTTGTCTTTAGATTTTTACAGTATAGCTGAAAAGAAACAAAGCTTTTTATGCACTTAGAGTATCTGAACAGGGATAGTATTTGAGGAGAAAATGCCTCCTCACCCACTCCAGTTTACACAAAATGCTGATAGGAGCGTTTGGCAGAGAATGGGAGTCAGCATGAGCCATCAGAAGGGGTCAGGAGGCTCCAGAAGGAAGAAAAGAAAGGGGATGGAGATAGATGGTGCTGGCGTGAGGAAGCCATTTACGATGGAAATTCGAGTGTCACTTTCACCTCACTTTTGGCGAGGCAGGTTGTACAGCTCGGTGGGTTCATGAATTGGTCGAAGTGCCAGGTCATTTAGGATCAAAATCCAAAAAAGGGATGGAAAATCCCTAAAACGTAAACACAGAGGGATCATGCTTGCCAGATCCCGTTCTATAAAGTTGGGGGAACTCTTTGATGATTTTTTTAAACAGATGAATAAGAAACGGCTAAATCACCAAGTATCAGTAGAACGTGACACTGTGTACCTAGAAACGGATGCCATTAATTGCGGGCTGATTGCTTTGCCCAGTAGAATATGGGACTGGGGCGAACTGAGAAAACAGGAAGAGACAGGAGATCAAGGCCTCTGAGGAACCACCTTCTCTCCCTTTCCGCCAAAAAGAAGTCAACCTTCTTCTACATGAATACAGAATCAGTAGTGAAAGCGTGTGGGTTTGACGCAGAGCCAATTTATTAGCTTCCTGGGGCGTCTGCCTGTTTGTTAGTCTGGCCCCGGTGGTATACGTGGTGTATCTGTGTGCAGACACGCCCACAAACAAGGAAACATACAGAGACGAGTTCTTCCACTTGAAGAAAATTGGCTGCCGGCGCAAAACCTCTCCTAAAAATGAAGGCTTGGGATTTCGCACCCTCACCCTCATGAGGCTTTCCCACTTCAGGTCTAACTGTGCTACTGAACGTGGGCACAGAAATACACCGCATGTATATACAGAAAACACTTCTATCAGTTTAGGATTTGGTAGTCTTCTTTATCACACTGGAAGCGCGCCACATGGCAAACGGACTCTGTGCTTATACAACAGAATTCTTTCCGACCTTCCCTTCTCCCTTAGTGTAAGATTACATTCATTTATTTGCTTTTAAAAACCCATGTAATTCTGTTCACTGGAAGTTGGCAAGACATTCCAGCCATGCAGAGCATAGATAAGTAGAAGTTTCAGGCCAACTGTTGATGGCTAAATTTCTTCAGAGAAAAGAGAATTCTTTTTTTTTTCTTTCTTCCTTTTTTCTTTTTACAGGAAACCATACATATTTGTGTATGATAATAATGCAGTCGTTTATTGAAAACTGTTGTGAATAACATTCAAGAAATATTTTTATATTTCAGTGCCTGGGGCTTTAATTTTTTCCTTGGTTGCAATTTATTCTTGAGAAATATATATACATATATATGTATAATGATTTATATTAATATATACCATATATATAATAATATTATACATATATATATACATATATACATATATATATATATATATATATATATATATATATATAACCAGAATTGCAACCAGAATCAAGCTTAAGGGAAAAAGATGCTACACACTTATGTAAATTTGAAGACAACAGAGGCTGAGAGTAAAATGTGTTTCCTATTTTTCCACTAGATTCAACACACTAAAAAACTGAATTGATTTTCTTCTGGTGGTTAAAGTTTCACTTACTACTTCAAAAAGTCTCCAAGAGCATAGATAGACATTCCTAGCCGGTCATTTGTTTATCCATTCATTCCACAAATATTTATTGCTCACATATTGAGTGTTCTCCTAAATCCTAAGTAGAAACACAGACATGGTCTTTTTGAAATACATGATCTCACAAATAAGAAAGGCAATAGACAAACACAAAAGTGTATGTAATTACGGTGTACTAACTGCCATAGTGTGATAAATGTTCGTAAAAAGCAGAAACAATTTGTTTGAACTTTATTTCAAAATTCTCTTTCTCTTATTTCCAACTCTCCACATTCCCTTACAATTAGAATTTGGCTTCTGGGGTAGATTTGTCTGTAGGTAAATAACACGTTTCCTTAGAAGTTAGAAATCCAGCCCTTTTGATGCTTCTATTATGGATTATAAACTCATAAGTTGATATTCTGTGTTATGAAAAAAAAGTAGGAATTCTTAGTCAAACACATATAATTGCAAGTGCAATAGACCTTTGTGTTCTGATTGGAATGAAGCTCCGTTTCTCCATACTTCTCCCTCTGCTAGCATGGTCTAATACAAGACAGTAGTAAAGAAATGAATTTGCTTGCAAAGTCTCGAAGTAGATTTAAAAACAACTGAAATGCCATTAGGATAGGATACTGTTTACTTGTCTTTAATAAAGCCAGCAACGTGGCCTACAAATATTTGAACTTCAAAAATATATAGTCATTTATTTCCAGTTCTTATTGGTATATGCAAGAAAATAATTGAAACCTCACTGCATTATTTCTAAATCCTTCTGTCTAAGGCATGTGCATATTATTTTGGCAAATTTAATGTGTAGATTTGCTTAATCTAAGGAATTATTTTCCAATAATGGTGCCCAAACTGCAATACCAATGTTCCTAGGTACATGCCATTCTGGATTCCTTTAGCATACATTGCCACAACATTTTGATTAAATCTGATCTAATATATTTACTTGGGTAAAACCCTGTGTCTAAATTTCCATGAAATAAATGTATTTGAAAAATACAAATAAGACCCAACTGAAGAATGTACTTCCCTTTTCAATGATACGAATAAGAAGTACTTGATGGCTGCTTTTAAGGTCTCAGAGGTGGTTTTCTTATCTATTTTACTTAGAGTTGAATGATGTGTGAAGAAACTGAGGTCTAGAGATGACAGCAGACAGACTCACATCTACTTAGTAGCTGACCAGAACTACCATTGGGCACTAATCAAAAGCTCCTGGATTCTAGCTCACTGTAGTGCTCCAAACTCTGCCACAAACTTTATTAGAAATAATCGCACTTGAGAACTCTAGCTTTTATGATCCACTGTACTTTCCTTCTTTCATATTCCAACCACAAATATCATACATACAATACAAGAAAAGAGCAATTATTCTGATTTTAAGATAATGTTCTGTTTTCTTATGGAAGGGTGCAGTTTTGTTTTTTGCTTAAAAGAAATTACTTTGTGGATTCTTCCACAAGGGGATGAATGCAATTGTTTTCCTGCTGCCAGAGTGGCCCATCAAAACATCTCTGCTCCAAATGGAATATATTATATATTCAAAAATTCAAATTAAAGTCTCAAATAAAGGTTAATTATTCTTGTGCCATCCCTTGTGCAAGAAGGGATTATTTTGCTTAGAACACATATTTAATTTTCTATGAATAATGTAGGTATGTAAGTCTTTACAGGAATTGGAAAGCTAACTTATTTGTTCATTGTTTAAGTAAAAATATTTTAAGTGTTCCCCCCAAAATTAGAATTAGTTTTGTTCTTCCCAATAATTGAGTCTGAGATTTGGAGTCTGTATTTATTTTACTTTCTAAAAGGAAGTTTGCTCGCTATTGATTCAGTATGGAGGGGTTTTTTTGTTTTGTTTTGTTTTTTTACATTATAAGCTTATGTAAGTTTACATTTTTAAAATTCAATTTGATTAATAGCAAACTCTTAAAATGTCTGTTCATGATAAATCAGTTTTTTTTAAACATTTCAAAAAAGGTAAAGGAAAAAAATCCTTACAGGAAACTGGCCTCAAGTACACTGTGGATCTTCTGTTTAACAAAGAAAGAAGTCATAATATAATACAGCAAAAGGACATCAGAAAGAAAAAGTAAATATTTTCTGTGTAAAACCTGAAAGAATATTTATTATCCTAAGATGCTTTAGTTGCTTTTCCAAGGCCAGAAGTATGATTACAAGACTATTCATGTGGGTTCCTCAGATATTTAGTGTGAGATGATTCTTAAATGTTGCTGTGTAACTAATTTAAAAAAGAAAGTGTCTTACCACCTTCATTTTATTAAATTCTGTATTATTAAATTATTTATTAAATTAGTGTTAGTCATTTTCTCAGAGGCTTTCAGCAGTTATAAAGTGAGAGGTACAATATAGATAGATACTCAGTTAACTAAATGGGTTTTTAAAAATCCTTTAAATATTTTTTTAGAGAAGTTTTAGGTTCACAACAAAATTGAAAGGAAGTTATAGAGGTTTCCCATATAGTCCCTGCCCCCACACATGCAGAGCCTCCCTTATTATGAACATCACCCATGAGAATGGTTCATTTTTTAACAAGGAGAAACCTCCATGGACACATCATAGTCATCCCAAGTCAATAGTTTACCCACAGGTTCACTCTTAATAATGTACATTCTGTGGATTTGGACAAATGTTTAAATGACATGTATCCATCATTATATCATATAAGTTCAATGTCTTAAAAATCCTCTGTGCTCTGCCTATTCTATTCATGTCTCTTCACCCCTCCCCACCCTGGCAACCACTGATCTCTTTATCGTCTACCTAGTTTTGTCTTTTCCAGAATGCCATATAAGTGAAATCAAATAGTATGTAATCTTTTCGGATTGGCTTCTTTCACTTGGTAAAAGTTTAGTGTACATTTCAACTTTTTTCATGTCTTCATGGTTTGATAATTCATTCTTTAGTGCTAAATAATATTATATTTGCTGCATACACCACAGTTTATCCAGGCATCCTAGCTGCTTCCAAGTTTTGACATTTATGAATAAAGCCATTCTAAACATCTATTGTGCAGGGTTTTGTGTGGACATAATTTTTCAACTCTGTCCAGTAAATACCAACTTTGATTGCTTGATTTTATGGTAAAGGACTGCAGTCCTTATCAGATGTGTCCTTCGCAAAAATTTTCTTTCAGTCTGTGACTTCCCCTTTTTTTCTAAAGATTGTTTACTCTGTTTATTTATTTTTGAGAAATACAGAGAGCAGGGAGGGGCAGAGAGAGAAGGAGAGAGAGAATTCCAAGCAGGGTCCACACTGTCAGCGCAGAGCCCCATACGGGGCTGGAACACACAAACGTGAGATGGTGACCTGAGCCGAAATCAAAAGTTGGGCACTTAACTGACTGAGCCACCCATGCAACCCTGGACCTTGTCTTCTAATTCTCTTCATATTTGTCATTCACGAAGTACACCTTTTTTTTTTAATTTTAATAAAGTCCAGCTTATCAATTATTTCCTTCATGAATCATGTCTTTGATGTTGTATCTAAAAAGGCATCACCATAGATTTTCTCCTATATTATTTTTAGGATTTTACAGTTTTCCACTTTAATCGAAACCTATGACCACAAAAATAGTTACATTTTTGTGAAACGTGTAAGCTCTGTGTCTAGATTCTTTTTTTTTTTTTTTTTTACATTTGGATATTTAGTTGTTCTAGCACCATTTGTTGAAGACATTGGCTTTACTCCATTGTATTGTCTTTCCTCCTTTGTCAAAGATCAATTGACTGTATTTAGATTTGGATAGCATTTAATCTGTAGATCAAGTTGGTGAAAACTGAAATTTTGACAATATGGAATCTTCCCATCCTAGAACATGGAACATCTCTCCATTTGTTTCTTCTTTGATTTTTATGAAACTCATCAGAGTTTCATAGTGTTCCTAATATAAATATTACATATATTATGTTAGATCTATACTTAAATATTACATTTTTTGATGCTAATGCAAATGATATTGTGCTTTTAATTTTAATTTCCACTTGTTCATTATTCATATATAGGAAAACAAGTGACTTTTGTGTATTAACCTTGTATTCTGCAACCTTGCAGGATGACATGCTAGTTCCAGGAAGTTTTTTGTTGATTCTTTTGGATTTTCTGCAATCATGTCGTATGTAAACAGTTTTATGTTTTCTTCCCCCAAACCATAAGCTTTTTTATTTTCTTTTCTGGCTTTATTTTTTAGTGACAACTTTCAGTATGATGTTTAAAAGGATGGCAAAAGGGGACATCCTTGCCTTATATCTGATCTTAGTTTCTCACCATTAAGTATAATATTAACTGCAAGTGTTTTGCACATAGTCTTTATCTATTTGAAAGTTTCTACTTCGACTTTACTGAGAACTTTTTACCATGAATAGGTGTTAGATTTTGTCAAATGCTCCTTCTCCATCTATTAATATTGTCATGTGATTTCTTTTTTAGTCTCGGGATATAATAGACTACATTAATCGATTTTTGAAGGTTTAACACATGAAGGGATTTGTCTCTAAAGCTTGAGCATTTTCACCAAACCTTGGGTGAAACACCAGAACAAGGAGTAGATTAATATAAAGTTCTGATCTCGATAAAAGCAATATTCTACAGGTATTTTTCAGAATGTCTTTGTAGTGATCCAAGTTACAGGGTTATAAAGGGGTTACTACAGAGAATTCAGAACAGGACCAGTGAATACTAATTATTCTGAAAAAATTAAAAGGCCGCAGTACTGAAATCAACTCCAACTTGTATCAGGGGAGAGGTGGAGACCAAGGAAGAAAAATTCTGTCACGGTCTTCAGATAAAGGCATTAAGAGACTGAAGTTTAACCACAAGGTTATAGAACACGCACCTTCTCCCACATATTACTACCAGGACCTCAGAATACCAATAGCAGATTGCAGGTGAAAAGCTATACGACACAGATTCTGAATGAAGAGGAGAACTTAGGGAAGCCTGAAGTCAAAAGAGAAAACAAAAATAAGGGCACTGGGAGTATTTGAAGTCTATGGTACTTGGAGCTATACGAAACATTAAAAACTTCTCAGCTTCTACTCAGATTGAATTGTCTGACTTTATCACCACGACATCAATCATGACGTTACAAGCCTATTTACTTCAATTCCGATTACCTGACAAATCATTATCCAGCTTTCAACAAATATAAACAAAACATGTCAAAAGCCAAGACAAAATACAGTCTGCAGAGAAAGAGAAATCATCAGAACCACACTCAAATGTGACACAGATGTTGAATTTATCAGAGAGGAATTTAAGCTAAATGTAATTAATATATTATGGATTCTAATAGAATGAATACATACAATGAAAGTACATATGGGTCATGTAAGCAGAGAGATGGAAACTATAAAAGAATCAAAAGGAACCTGCAGAAATTAAAAAAATGCAAGAACAGAAATGAAGAATGCTTTTGAAGGGCTCATCAGTAAATGTGGCACAGCAGAGTTCAATGAACTTGAAGAAAGGTCAACAGAAACTTTGCAGACTGAAACTCAAGGGAACAAAGTATGAAAAAAATAATAATAACCCAGAATAGAACATTGGAGATCGGTGGGAAATTTTCAAAAGGTATAATGTGTACATATTTGGACTACCAGAAGGAGAAGAAAAAGAGAACAGAGCAAAAGAAATATTAAAGAGAAATAATGGCCAAGAATTTTGGAAATATATAACAAATACTAAACCACAGATCCACAAACCAGCTTGGAGAACATGAAGCAGGATTAAAAAAAAAAAAACAAAAAACAAAACTTCACAAACTTTGCATGTTCTATTTAAAATGAAGAAAGAAATCACAAAGAGGAAATACTGAAGGAAGTCAGAGGACTCAAAATATTTTATTTATAGAGGAACTGTGACATAAATTACACTGGAGTCTTCTGAGAAACCATGCAATCAAGAAGAAAGTGAAGTAAAATATTTTAAGTTTTGAGAGAACGTTCCCTAGAATTCTATAGTCAGATAAATGATCCTTCAAGATTGAAAGAGCAATCAATAAATTAAAACTGAAAGGGTTCATTTCTAGGAGACCTGCATCTCCAAGCAATGTTAAAAGAAATCCTTTAAGCAGAAGAAAATCAATACAGGTTAGTAATTTGGATTTATGTATAAGAAGAGAGTACTAGAGACGGAATACATGAAGATACAATGCATTTTTAAAAACTGTACTATTCTGGGGCATCTGGGTGGCGCAGTCGGTTAAGCGTCCGACTTCAGCCAGGTCACGATCTCGCGGTCCATGAGTTCGAGCCCCGCGTCAGGCTCTGGGCTGATGGCTCAGAGCCTGGAGCCTGTTTCCGATTCTGTGTCTCCCTCTCTCTCTGCCCCTCCCCCGTTCATGCTCTGTCTCTCTCTGTCCCAAAAATAAATAAACGTTGAAAAAAAAACTGTACTATTCTGAATCTAAAAATAACTGTTCAAAGTAATCCTAGTAATAGAGGTACTGGGTGGTTATAGCATATGCATATGTGAAATGAATGGCATCAGTGTCACAGGAGATGAGAGGAAGGAATGAAGAATCCTCTTTTGTGTGGCACGTGTACTGCATATGACATGATATGATGCTATTTGAAGCTGAACACAGATCCGTGTGAAATGTATGCGGTAAACTCTGGAGCAACCACTAGAAAAAATTTTCAAGAATTGAAATACAAAGAGGGAAGATAAAATGGAATCATATGAAATGCTCAAAAAAAAAACTAGATAAGGCAGAAAGAGAAGGGGAAAAAAGGGGAAAATGCAATAAACAAAACAGTGACAAACATGGTACATGTTAATCCAACTATATCAATAATTAATTTAAATGGGAATGATCTGAATAACACCAATTAAAACATAAAGATTGTCAGATTACAAAAAACAGGACCTGGGGCACCTGGATGGCTCAGTCAGTTAGGCATCATGCTCTTGATTTCAGCTCAGGTCATGATCTCAAGGTCCTGAGATGGAGCCCAACATTGAACTCTATGCAGAACATGGGGACTGCATGAGATCTCTCTCTCTCTCTCTCTCTCTCTCTCTCTCTCTCTGTCTCTGTCTCTCTCTCTCTCTCCCCTTCTACCCCTCTCTCCCTCCCTCTGCTCCTCTCCCTCCCTTGTGCTTTCTCTCTAATAAAAAAGAAAAACGGGACCCAACCAACCCTATTGTCTACCAGAAATGAATTTTAAATACAAAGACAAAGATAGGTTAAAAGCTAAGATGGGGAGGGGCATCTGGGTGGCTCAGTTAAACATCCAACTCTCTTGGTTTTGGCTCAGGTCATGATTTCACCATTCACAGGTTCGAGCCCTCCTTAAGCTCTGTGATGACAGCAAGGAGCCTCCTTAGGATTATCTCTCTCCCTCTCTCTCTCTCTATCAAAATAAATAAATAAACTAAAAAATTTTAAATATAAAAATTAAAACAAAGCTAAGATGGGAAAGGTAGACCATGCTGACACAAATCAAAAGGAGGCTAGAATATCTCTACTAATTTCAGACAAAGTATAATTCAGAAAGACGAAGATAATCTGGCATAATGAGCAGCATTGCATAATGATAAAGTGGGCAATTCTCCAAGAAGACATAACAAATATAAACATGTATATACCCCCAAAAAAGTGTCAGAATAGCTGGTAGTGTATGCCTAAAAAAAGAGTGTCAAAATAGCTGGTTCAAAAATGGATAGACCCATATCATCCCAGAATGAAACAAAAAGATCAATAATATTCTGGGATATAGCTGACTTGAAAGACTGAAAACTTTAGGCTGTATATTGTATTCAAAACACGGATACAAAAGAAATCTAATATATGTTATGAGGAAAAGATCATCTAGCAGTACGTATAAAAGCTGTTCTTTTAAAACATTATCTAACTTTGCTATCTCAACCTGGGAATTACCACGATGAAATAGATTTAAAAAAATAGGAACAAGCAACTGCTAATTTTCCCACATTACCATGGAAAATTACATAACTCAAAATAAGTATCATTTGTTCTGAATAATTTTAGAGACAAATTTAATTAACTAACAAAACCACCCAAGTTGGATTTTTAAAAATAATTTAAATGCCTATTGTTTTTAATAACATGGTAATTTTGGTGAATTTAGATTAACATCTGGCCAATTTGTTACAGGCGGTCACACATAATGTCAAAATGATGCAAGTAAATCTTCTCTTCTTCCTATCCTAAGTGTCATGTCTATCTGTAACCAAGGTAAAGGCTAAAATAACTTTCCAGTAATTGTAAGAAAAAAATACATACACACACAACTTATCATGAGCGTATTATGAACTAAAACCGAAGCAGGGAATACTAAGCAATGGACAAAAGCAAAAGGTTAGCTGGCTTGAAAACAAACACCAGTATCAGCAAAATATCTGGATACTTTAAGTCTTGAGCAAACTGCAACATACATTAGTTAAATTTGCACGTTTCTTTATGTTTAAAGAAATACAATATATTTGATGTGTTTAGGGAATTTAAATGCTCACTAAAAAAAAGAAAAATACTGAGGGGCACCTAGATGGCTCAGTTGGTTGAGCATCCGACTTCAGCTTGAGTCACAATGTCACAATTCGTGACTTTGAGCCCCACATTGAGCCCCGTGTAGGGCTCTGTGCTGACAGCTCAGAGCCTGGAGCCTGCTTCGGATTCTGTGCCTCCTTCTCTCTCTGCACCTCCCCTGCTCACACTCTGTCTCTCTCAAAAATAAATAAACATTAAAAAAATAAAATAAAAAATATTGAGATACTATCAAAATAACCACACTGGAGGTGGGGGGAGGTAAAATTTTTTTAAAAATCTGGCTTCTAGAAAAAAATATATATATTTCTGCAATTTAAGATTCAAAAGAACAACAGAACCAATCCAATGAAAATAACATATCTGACCTATAACATAGATGTTAAGATCGAACTCCAAAAGCTTCAGAGAGAAAAGTAAAATAGGTCAAGGGAGATAAGAGATATGAAGGACAGAAGCAGCATTTCCAACATACATCTAAACAAGAAGAGAACAGAGCAAAATGAAGGTAGAGCAATATTGGAGAAAAAAATGAAATTTTCGGGGCGCCTGGGTGGCGCAGTCGGTTAGGCGTCCGACTTCAGCCAGGTAACCATCTTGCGGTCCGTGAGTTCCAGCCCCGCGTCAGGCTCTGGGCTGATGGCTCAGAGCCTGGAGCCTGTTTCCAATTCTGTGTCTCCCTCTCTCTCTGCCCCTCCCCCGTTCATGCTCTGTCTCTCTCTGTCCCAAAAATAAGTAAACGTTGAAAAAAAAAATTATAAAAAAAAAAAAATGAAATTTTCAAGGACAGATAAAAAGCTCCACAAATGTATAGATGAAAGTATAACTTATACCAAGTAGAAGAGAAGAGAATAAAAAGACATTCACAGACACAGTGTGCTTAACAGCCACTCCTCAAAACAAAAATGGAAGTGAAAAAAGGGAACAGATACCTTCAAAGGCTTCAGAAAAGTAAGGATAACTGTCAATCTGGAGTTATACGTGCAGCCAAACTAACAAGAATGAGGGAGAAATATAGTTTAAAAGGGAAAAGTTTACCACTATCTGTCATAAAAGAAAACTTCCAAGAGATATACTGTAGGAAGAAGAAAGATAACTCTACCACAAAGAAAGTAAGCATTGCAAAATGAAACAATGAGCAAAGAAATTGTTAAACAAGTACACGGATCCTAAAAATACTGTCTGTATAAAATAATGTTATCGTAAAACATAAATAACATTTATAATAATGTTTTAGTTTGGATTCACTTTTTTTTTTAACGTCTATTTTTTTTTGAGACAGAGAGAGACAGAGCATGAACAGGGGAGGGGCAGAGAGAGAGGGAGACACAGAATCTGAAACAGGCTCCAGGCTCTGAGCAGTCAGCACAGAGCCCGACGCGGGGCTCGAACTCATGGACCGCGAGATCATGACCTGAGCCAAAGTCGGACACTTTAACCGACCAAGCCACCCAGGCGCCCCTGGATTCACTTTTGTAACAAGTGTTTTGGGTGGGGGAGTCTGAGTTGTGTGGATGAAGGTCTGGGTTCTTAGATTCCCCACTTAACAATTTACATGAGGATGTGTGCTGAAATAAAGCAGCCAGAAGGCAAGTAGCAAGCACAAAGTGTCTCAAGGACAGTACACTCTCAGGATGGGAGAAGGGGCAGGCCCAGAGGTGGCAAGTGCCCTAAGGCTACAAGGTCCTTTCCCTTTGTGTAAGCAGGGTCTTGTCTCTCTAAGGGACAGGGTGTTCTCTAAGGGAGTCTGCTTTCTGTCATTTGGGGGACTCCACCCACAGGTTGTGGGGGGGGTGGTGGTAGTGGAATTTTTTACCCTATTAGGTTTGTACCAGAACTGTCATGGCAGCCTTTGTCTGTGGAGGAGCACAGGGGCTATAAGTAACAATGCAAAGGCATTACGTTGATTATAAGGGTTACCTTGGGGCTGAGGGGAAAGAGATGAGCTCTGGACCCATGGCTCTATACCTTGTAGCTCTTGGTCTTTTAGTCCCAGGGTCTTGGAAGCCACAGGATCAGGTTGTGTCCTCAGGCTTCTGAGGTATAACATATTTATCACCATCCTTGCCTCCAGCCCTTGTCGCTCACATTTTCCTCTCAAGGACTTGGGACTCTGCCTCAGGGTGTTCCTTCCACTGCTGTACCAGGCTTCTACCTAACAAAAGGACAAAACTAGAGCACTAGACAATATTAACAGTAAAGGGATCAAAGTGTGATTTCCTAAGGTCCAACATATGTTAGCTGAATTTGAAAACATTTTTTTTCCTGGTGTTTTACAGTGAGGACTAAGCTGTTCATTTAGTATTCCTTAATTAATTAAATAAGCACACTAAATGTTTAAAAAAATTAGCCTTAAACACCAAAAATATGTTTGTAATTCTCAAATCAGTATATGAAATGAATAAAGCTTAAAGCTAATAACAAAAAATTAATCAACTCGTAAAATTAAAAAAAAAAGATAATGAAAGAGCATAAAAAATATGGAAGACCTAAAAATCACAATAACTGCAAATGTAACAAAAAAAGTGTCTCTGTAGAGACAGATTATTAGATTAGATTGTAAAAGGAATAAAGAAAACAATGAACGTTCAGCTATCTGTTTCTTCTCAGAGATACATCCATGAATAGGAAAATTAGAAGGAAAAAAGTAGAAAAAGAAAAAAAAAACAAAAAATAGTAGCCAAAAGAAACTGTAGTAGCTACATATCACTCTCAGACAAAAGATTTTAGATTTTAGGACACTCAATCAGCTCTATTGGAAATAACCCTATATAATAATTTTTTAATGTTGAATTCACCAGAGATATACGATAGTTCTTAACTTGTATTCACCTAATGAAATATTTACAGCAAAACTTGTAAGACTACAGGGAAAACAGACAAACCTACTATTGCAATGAAGTATGTCAACACACTTCTGTTATTAATAAGAGAAATAAAGATAGGGACTAGTAAATACTTGGAATATTTGAATAGACCCCTGCCTTGGCTCCCGTTTTCCCACAGAATGAAAACAAATTTTTGTCAGGGCCTACGCCTTGCTTGGACTCCCCCCTCTCCTACCTTTCCTTCGACCTCATCTTCCATGACTCCCTCCCTTATTCAGATCACTCCAGTTGTCACGGCTCAAATGTGAGGAATGCTTCCATGCTGGTGTTCCCTCTGTGAAGAACAGTCCCCAAGGTGACTTCCTTTCCTTGCTCAGACAGTAAGTTCTCAATGATCACCCTCTTTAAAATGCAGTGCACAACCCTGCCAGTATTCCTGACTCCAGATATCCCTTACTCTGGCTTTTTTTTTTCTTTTTTTCTTTTCTTTTCTTTCTTTTTTTTTTTTTTTTAGTACCTACCTCATTCTAGCATACTAGTAAGGTTCCTTTCTTTTCCCCTGTTTACTGTTAACGGTCTTCCTCTCCACCTCCTGCTTGAATGTAAATTGTATAAGAGAAGCAATCCATGTTTGCCTCAGGCATGTGTAGGAAGCACTTAGAACAGTGTGTGGCACATGAAACGTATTCAGTAAATATTTGTTGACTGAATGAAAGGACCTTGTGATGACAAGGTTAAGCCCAGGAAAAAGGGTGGAAAGATCAAGGCCAAAGAATTTTCCACCAGGAATTCAATTTTAAGAAATGACAAGCAGGAAAAAATGCTGGAAATCAGTTAGCAAAGCTGAAATCATGCCAGTGTGAGACATCTGTTGTGTGGTCATCTGCTTCATTTGCTGTTTAGTTGTCAGGCTAAGAAGGAATAATGCTGGAAGAATCTAGGATACCTGAGGAGGTCTAGGTATAGCTAACTCAATTTTGAATGCATAGCCCAGGTCTTACAGTGATGGACACAACACAGTGCCTTGTCTATAGGAATATACAACCTAATGTCAGAGAAATCTTTACCAGAAAACAAGAAAAAAAAAAAGAAGAAAAAAACGAAAACGTAAATCAAAATAAGTAGCAATTTATCTAAATATCTAACAGGTATTTTTTATTTCTTTTTTTATTTTAGAGAGAGAGAGAGTGTGTGTGTGTGTACAAGCAGGGGAGAGGGGCAGAGGGAGAGAGAGAATCCCTAGCAGCCTCCACACTCAGTGCGGATTCCTAGGCCAGGCTCAATCCCTCGCCCCTGGGATCATGACGTGAGCTGAAATTAAGAGTTCAATGCTCAACCTAATGAGCCACTAAAGTGCCCATAAACTATCTTTTTCACAGTAAAAGCATAATTATACTGAAAAACAAGGCATATCAAATGTTATAAAATACCTAGGTGTGTATCTATCTCAATTAAAAAAAAATTACAGTCTACAAGTACAAAAGGATTCAAATTAGTTCTTTTGAGAGGAAATAGTCTGCTGAAACATGTACCACACGCTAGAATTTACCAATTACTTTGCAAGGCAGATAATTCCTTGATATCCAGCTCTAATTTTTATTGACACAGTGATGTACGATTCTTTAATTCGTGTTAATCTTTAATCTCATACACTTCTTTCCTTTTCTAATGCCCTGTTTTGTAGACTCATCTATTCTTCCAAAAGTATGTCAATAATTCAACCTCCCCCTCCAGTACATAACTGGGAAATGTAAATAACTAAGTTAACTGCTTCAGATCTGTAGCATCCAGCACTAAAATCCTTCTAATGTTAAAATTGTGAGGAGAAGACCAAGGGAAGAGACTGTGAACAGAGAATGTTTTAACAATGTTTGGCCACTATACAAGACTTAAGATGAGAGTGTCTCCAGGGATCCCAGGATGGTTGTCTCTATAGAAGATTTCATAATTCTGGTAATTTTGTCAAGTTCATTGGACAGGCTTGGCTTTAAAAGATATTTGTGGAATTAGACAGTAATCACAATTGGCAAAAATGCTAGTTTCAAAAATACATTCCTTATCTGTCTTTTAAAGCTTTTTCTTTGTCATTAATTTTTACAGCTGAAAATTCCTATATCAGGAAAAAATGAGGTTATCTGTGTCTTACTTTAGAACTCACATGAAAATGATCTTTTTCTTGGATTTTTCCCCCAATGTGTCACATTTATAGCACAGTGGTAGTTTCTGTCATTCTAGAAGATGCTATTTTACTACTTAATGTTTATGGTTCTCTGTTTCCACACCATACAAACAGACACATTCATGATGGCAAACAGAAAAAAAAAAAAAAAGATTAACATTTTTACGTGCATTTTTTTGTTATGTGACATAGTTTAAAAAGTTACAGTAGGGTGAATGAAGGAAGTACATACCAAATTTGGTACATCATTATTAAAGTATATATTTTTAAGTCTAAAAGGGAATGTTTTCTACAATAGTTTGTAATTCTCTCAATATTAGATGAATATATGGAAAAAGATTTAAATTATCTCCTAAAAGCAAAGACATAATCAACTATAGCTGCCATTATTGTATGTGCCACAAAGACATCTAAAAATGCTGCCATTTTAATAAAACAACATGGTACCATGAAACAAATGACACATTTTGATGTTATGATGTAAAAATATAATCTATACTCAAAGTGATTTCAAATATACATTAGAATACATATTTTTATATGTGTATTTTAGATCTTAGTGCTAAAATGGTCATGTCTTCACTGTATTTAAAAACATTTTTTAATGTTTGTTTACTTTTTTAGAAAGAGAAAATGTGGGAAGAGGGGTGAAGACAGGAGAGAGAGAATCCCAAGCAGGCTCTGTACTGTCAGCACAGAGCCCAACACGGGGCTTGATCCCACAAAGCATGAGTTCATGACCTGAGCCAAAGCCATGAGTCAGATGCCAAACTGACTGAGCCACCCAGGTGTCCCTCATCTGCACTGTTTTATGTGGAGGTGATTGCATGAAATTCAGCAAATATTAATAGTAATTACATATTGTTGGAGGATACAGGTATTTTTAACAGTAATTATGATGAATAAAACATATTTCCTCCTCATAGTACTGAGAAGTAGGTTGAAGACATTTTGAACAGTATCTTTTTTTTTTTTTTTTAATTTGAGAGATAGAGAGAGGGAGAACCACTGGGGGAGGTGCAGAGGGAGAGGGAGAGAGAGGATCTGAAGTGAAATTAATGAAACAACTCTTCCCTGCTAGAGATAAATTTCTAGGGAATTGGATATGAAAATTTGGGGAGGATATTCTGCTTCCACCAGTGATAGAGTGGCTTGTATCTGAACTTCCCTTCCACAAACAACAATCATAATTGCTGAGGGATAAATAAATACAATGAGCAGTTTTCTGGAAGCACTGGAGAATAACCAGAACCTGGCAGAAAATACTGAGGAGTCACCATTTGGAAAATGGAAATGTCACTGGATGAGTTTCCCAATTTTTTTTTTTTTTTTTGCTGGGGCGGGGGGGGGGGGGAGGGTGGGGGGGGGAGGGGGGGTGTGGTTTGCCTGAAACTAGGCCCCAGGCTCTGGCCTGCGAAGTGACAAGAACTCAGATTAAAACATACGGCTTTGAGGAACCATAGGAATGTGTTTGGGGGGTGTCACAGCAAGGGGAAAGGAAAGGAAATACAAGAAAGGGGAGACCCATATTCAAAAAGTCTCAAACTGTGCACATGAGATCTGTCTGAATCTCTGGCTAACACCTGAATGATGCATGTACGTTGCAGACCTAAACAGCCCAGGCAAGGCTAAAAGAAGGAAACTTTTAGATTCCCAAGACTTTCCACCCAGGAAAGGTATTTTTGAGTTTGAATTCAGTCTAGTTAAGTGAGTACAAACACAAACACAAACCAATCATCTTTTTAAAGACTATAACCAAACTGGAATCCCTACAGTATTTTCCTTCACAATGCCCAGGACACAGGAAAAAAAAATTGACAGGTATTCAAGAGAATTTGCAACTGATCTGAGATGATCCAGATGTTGAAATTAGCGGACAAGAATTATAAAGCAGCTGTTATAATTTTGTTCATGGACACAAAGGAAAATGCGCTTGTAATTAAAAATAAAAAGGACTCTCAAAAGAGAAAGGAAAACAATTAAAAAGAACCAATGGACATTTTAGAATTGAAAAATACAAAATCTGAGGTAATTTATGCCGTATCGTGACATGATCAGTAAGTACTCCAAAAAGTGTGTGTGGTTTGGGGCTACTGTTGTTGTTAAAGAACTGTTAAATGTAAAGGAAAAACCATCTTTAATCTTCAGGCATTCAATGACAATAAAAAGGCAAAGTAATGACAAGTGTGTGTTCATCAGGTAAAAAAAAAAAATGACCAAAGGAATAACACAGTAAACTCTTTTGAGTCTTTTTAGTTCCCAAAGAAGGTGGGCAATTGTTTTTTTCAAGAGGATATTTAAATTAAACATTTACTCTTTGATACTTTAGTTATACTAAAATATACCTTCTAAAGGTAAGTACAGAGCCGACATTGTATAATTTTTAGTTTGCTATTCAGTTATCAAAGAAGAGTCACAGAATTTGATGTACAATTACCAGTGTCCATTCTCCCATAAAAGAAAACCAACCTCTGTCCTTGCTGAGCACATACTTCTTTTCAGCCTTAATTTGCCTCAGCCCCATCAGAGAGATATAATGGCTATAATTAAAATTTATAATCTGCAGGAGGGAGGGGGATGGATTTTATGATAATAGCCTTCTACCAATTACTTTGTAAAAACAGTTTGGTATGTGGGTTAACAAAATCTTGTGTTAGAAAACATCTCAAGATATATTATTGCACTGAGATATATATATCTATATATTTATTAAATATAAATATATATATATTTATTATATATACACACTTTTATATATTTATATCTATATTTTTATATAGATATTTACTTTTGTGACTATCTCTAATGATTATAATTTCAATCTTGATGATATAAAACTTATCAATAAAAAGTTGGATACGTGAACTCTAGCTTTACCTATCAATAATGTGACAAGTCTATACACCGAAAGAAGAAAATAAAACATGAATTGTGCAGTCTTTCATTTGCCATATTCTAGGCATTTTAAATGACACTATTTTTAACTTAGTTGCTATCCACGCTGTGGAGGTGAATTTCCTTCCCACTACTGCCAAATGTTGAGGTGTTGCAGAACTGAATCTGATAAAAGATTTAGAACACAAAATTTAAATATAATAAGTATTTATTTTATAGAGAGAGCATTAACTCAATTTGATAGTGCTAGTAAAATCATGGAGATAAAAATAGGTAACAAAGAGTAGAAAAATACTTATTAGGTCCATAAACATTTTTGTATCCATAAACATGTGTTCAGGGAAAAACAGCCATTTATTTCTTGAAATAATATAACTCTTTTCCTCCCTAAAGCTTGAATGGACATTTCCAAGACAGAAACAATTACCTAATTTACCTTTTCTTCTTCAAACCTACCAATGGATTTAGGACATTAATGCCAAATACATTAGCTAAATAAAGATTTCTACTTTAAATTCTCAATTATTATCAGTTAAAAAGAAAATATGTTTAGTTTCTGGAAGATTATATTCTTTTGGGTTTATACATAATTAACAGTTTGTGAACTCTTAACCTCTATTTTAAAATAGAGTATATAGATAGTATTGTAAATGTAGCATTTTTAAGGTAATATCTTCTTTAAAAAGGATACAAAATATCAATTTCAAAGAAAGTTGTTTTAAGAAGTTATGAGTGTTTTCAGTTATATATTTGTCCCTTATATATACTTTTGTAGATAAACATTTGAAGTCCCTATCAAAAACTTTATTACTATTTCCTTTGTAAGTTTTGGAACTTTCCTAACACATGAACACTAATATTATATAGATAGAGTAACCATCGAAGTTCAATTTCCAATTTAAAAAATTGAACCAAATTAATAAAAATTTAATTTAAAACAAATTGTTGACTTTTGAGGTACCATGGTCTTTTATAGACTTACAGACCATTTAAAAGAAAATTCAAAGGAAGGAAAATAGTTTAATGACAAATCATAGAAATGTTACTGGAGCATTTGATGTTCATATTCAATGTTTTCCTTGGCGGAGTAAGGAAACCCAAAGATCTAAAGGTGTTTTCTTTTCTTTTTAAACAACTTTGGAGAGTGTATCCCCAATGGAAAAAGTAGAAAAAGAAGAGGATAAAAGTAAGTCCAGTAAAAAGAAACCATTATATTTTCAAAAACTTTGATCTCTGCATAAGGAACTAGTTAGAGCATAAAATAATGTAATGTTATGTGTACACAAAATACTTACAGATACTTAATGATAGGTATTACTCAGGAAATTTACAGAGAAATGATGCTCTGCACCTACTTTGAATTGCTCCAAATATTCCAAGTTAATGGAAGTTTTTTCCACTACTTCAATATCTGTGATGTGATCCCTCAGAAGTCCTTGTTCAGACACTATACCTTATAAAACTCTCACCAAGATAGTGATGCTTTCTAAACAATCTCATCTGTGAGGATTCACAGAGGAGATAGAGAGGTACTGGTAAACCCTAATCTCCCAAATAAGCCTTAAAAGTAATGCAATGTTAAAAGCTACATGTCTTTTGTCTTTCTTAATGTTGTTAGTAGTGTCCTTACAGTTTTAAAATTCCAAAGGTTTTCTTATAGGCACATAATCATAGATAATTCGGAAAGGCCAAAGTGACCAAGGAGAAAACAGAAATGTAATGTTCCATCATGCTGCCTAATCTATTATTTTCCAGGTAGAAGTGGCATACTGAAACAATACCCTATTATCACTAATATTATTGTTACTAATTGTTCTTTTTCCTTAACTACAATAAAGAGGAAATTAAATACTAACATCGGCAAGTAATGTACGCAGATATACCATTATTTAAGTGGAAATAGATTTCTTGGGTTAAGAAAAGGTTTTCAAAAGGTCAGTTTTTAAAAATAGAGTTTTAGAGTCTTAAAACTGCAGAAAGCATACCTTATACCTGGTGGCTTGCAACACTGCTAATGATAACAAGGTGTTCGCACTGCAGGTAGCAAAATTTGATAAAACTAGTCTTATTCAGTGAAATGTAATTAAGCAGTTAAGAAGTGCCTATTTCTATAGTTTATCCAGTTATTGTTGTCCACCAAGATAGTGATGAATTAAATGAAACATTAAGGGGATCATTAGGGCCATAATGACAAGATGACTATTTATATATATATTTACATTCTATGCATACATAGAATCTCAGTCTCACACTTCATGTAAGATCTTAAAAAAAGGAAGAAAAAAAGCAAAGAAAAGCAAACCAAACCAAAGAAAAGAAAGAAAGGAAAGGAAAAAAAAAGTACAAATAAATACCTGGCAACATGAAAGTCAGCCTCCACATTCCAAATGAAATAAATCTAATGTGACATATTAAAACAAATTTAGACAGTAGCATTTAAGTTCAAGAATCAGAAATATGATTTAAATAGTATAAAAATTCCCTTTTATTATAACAAGTAACACAGTCCAAATTGTTTTGTATGCCAGACTGAAAAAGACGACTTCCCACAGAAGGGCAATTATTGCCAAAGTATGATTTTATTTCTCATGAATACAGACTCCTAAATAATTCTCTTTTTCTCATATCCACTTGCTAAATGCTTCTTGGATATTTTTTAATAAATATATTTGCTAACTTATTTCTAAGTTAGCCTTGACCACAAATTTATCAATGTAATGGAAATTATGGAAAAAAAAAAAACAACAGGCTTACTAGCAATGACTTCCAACTCTGCTAACCCAACTTAGTTCTGTGAGGGCAAGAACTTGCTTTATTTTTTTTGTTTGTTTGTTTATTTGTTTGTTTGTTTATCTATTTTGAAAGAGAGAGAGCAAGCGCAGGCAGGAGAGGGGAGAGAGAGAAGAGAGAGAGAATCCGAGGCAGGCTCTGTGCTGACAGTACAGAGGCCAACATGGGGCCCGATCCCATGAAGTGTGGATCATGACCTGAGCCAAAATCAAGAGTCAGACACTTAACTGACTGAGTCACCCAGGTGTCTCAAGAACTTGATTTCACTCATCCTTGTATGAGACTGTAATTAATACCTTGTTGAGCACATAACATGTATTATTTTTGGTTGAGTAAAGAAGGAAAGAGTGAGTGGACATGGACAATGTGACAATCTCTACCAGCCATGGCACACCCAAGCATTTTAGCTAGAACCCACAAGGGAAGCAAAATCAAGATGAAGTCACTGGAAAATGTAGCACAAGGCTAATCAGACCACACACTGAATACACTACAGCACTGTCAAGAAAATACAGACCCTAAATTTGTCATTTAGCGACTGTCATAATTACCTCCAACTGCATGATTTCCAATTTTCCCTGGACGTGCTGCTCCCTGTTTTTAACTGTTTACTAGATAAACTACCTGGAGAAATAACTGGGAAATCAAACCCTATAGGGCAAAAGCCAAATCTATTCACATTTCCCTCAATCTGTTAAAAACAATTGGGTCATACTAGGCCAAAGTCAAAATAAAAATTATTAGTGCCTTCTATCAAATGTCTCTCATAATCAGTTAATCATATAATTCCTACTTTGTCAACTCTTCCTTTCTTCTTCCTTTTTCTCTACCTTACACTGTATCCTTCTTTCCCTGATTTCTCCTCACTGATATCATTTCCATAGTCTTTCCTGACACCATGTTATTCTAATGAAGAATTCAGATTAGTTTTTCTAAATCGCACATAGGTCATGTTATTACACTAAAAAATAAAAATAAAAAAAAACTGGCTACCACATTAAATACAGTCTGGTCAAATTAGCATGCAAAATTAAAGCCAACTTTACTGTTTAGCTTTTAATGCTAATAAATCTCTGCTTGCATCCAAGAGGCCAATCCAACTGGATCATTTACCTGCCTGAAGTGCTCATGATGTTCCTTCTCCCTAAAAAGTCACCCTCTTGCTAAGCATTGAAATTCTACAATTTCACAAATGGAAAATCATTCTTACTATCTGTATGAAGCCTTCTTGGTATTTCCAAAAAGATGTGATCCCTTTTTCCTCTAAATACCCCAAACACTCTTTTAAGATGCTAATTACAATCTCCTAATCATGTAGCTAGTTTTACAGTTTCTTACACTCATTTGATATACCTATAAACTATCTCATTGTGGGGAACTCCTTTATTCCACTTTCTATGTGTTATAGAACATAGCTTTGAGCTTTGCACAGAGCAGTAAAAAAACAAAAACAAAAAACAAAAACAAAAAAACCCAAAACTCACTGAATGAAATTTAAAAGTCAGCAAGCTAAATAAAACTTGGCCACTCAAATCTGTATCTAAGAGCCTTTAGGGTCGATAGAAAACCGAGATACCTACTTAGGGAATCCCTTACCTCAGTTTGTGGTAGCGGGTCTGTGACTCAGAGGAAACATTTGGATGTCTGACTGGAATCATCTTTGCGGTTTGTTTTTCTTTGAAACAAAATATACTTGAAGGAATGTTATCAGTGAAAACACACTTTTCATTCTTTTTCCATACAGGTACTGACCACAGAGAGGACTCCCATATGACTAACACAGTGGAAACACTAACTCTTGTCAAGCTATTTTTTGTCTAGAAGATCGGTGACCATCCTGTCACTCATGCTGGGTGCTGAATCAGGGAAAGGAAATGAAAGGGAACCACTGGTACAGTTGGGCGAGTGGCCCAGACACACGCCTACACCTATTGCCAACTATAAGAAGAAGATGAAGAAGTCATGACTTAAGTCAGCCAAGTGGTTATTTAACTGGTAAATATAAACTCAGCACCTAGCAGTTTGCATATAAAATGGCAATCAGCAATTTACTAATAATACATACATTACAATAAAAAACAGTTGGCTCATTTTACAAAAACTGATTTTTAAATAATATTGTACAGATGAAGGGAAAATCCTATGCAAAACCACACTTAGCTTATTATAAAATATCTCAAGAATTCTACTGAACTTTCATTAGTAAAACAAACGTTATGCTTAATGGCACTGATAAAAACACAAAAGTTTAGTAGAAATTACAAATTGTAAAATGTAGCACACAATTTCATGAGCTAATTGTGTCTAATAATTTATTGTTTTATAATTATACATAAGGCATGACGTCTTATATCATTTTAAGGAAAGACAAATAAGGCAGTTGTTATCTATACTGTTGCAACTAAAGAAAAAAACACAGATATATAGCAAGGACCATATTTCTTGATACATTATAGAAATGAGGTGTTAACTCTGAGTTTGGAGACTCTTTGTTATTCATTACTGGATTTCTGGACTGAGCAGAGCCTAGAAACAAGGAGAAAATTAATAAACAACAACTGAGTGAAAATTCCACCTACCTGCTTTGAATATGTAACAATTCTGATGGATTTTGTACTCTGTTACAATTATTAACCTTATAATTATTAGTCCTATCAATTTTCTTCAGTGTATATTATAAAATGCAAATCAAAAACATAAAATTGTTTGGCATATGCATCATTTCAATAGGAATGATGAGTATACCTTAGTGAGGTTAAATTATATGCTTTGTTCCACAGAATGAAAATCAGTATACATGATCCACCATAGTTAGGATTCAAGATTGATATTTAAGCCAGTCTAGCACTTGGACTTCAGAAGCTCTTATAACCACATTTTGTGGATTTGGAGGAACGTATTGAACTATTCCAGATCCTGATGGATCCCTGATGGATATGTATATTTTAGAAGATTTCAATTGTATGTATTATTTGCATAGTATTAGAGGGTTTTTATGTTTTATTCTGTACTTTGTAAAGCTATGTATGTTTAAAAAAATGCCCACCTGATAAACATGCATATGTATAAATATATACGTGCACATAGTCTTAACACCACTTTAATTTTTTTTCTGTCTCAACCGCTATACTGTGATTTTCCTACAGACTAGATAGTACTTTACTCCACATTTTATTCACTTATTAAGAGGGTATTACTGCACTTCAAGTGAAAGACTGTGACACCTTGGCAAGGCAGTAAATATAGACATTGTGAGAATCTGTGGATTTTATGTTCGAATTCAAATCTATAGGTGACAGAATTTGCTGATGAATGTGACATACATATTAGAGGAAAGCTGGTGTCAGAGATAACATTAGACTTTTGGCTTTCATAATTAGTAAGATGAAGCTGTCATTTATGAGCTAAAGGTGATAGGAAAATAGGTACTTAAAAAATTTTGTTGATAAAACTTATAAATGTACTACTAACATTTTTTTTCTTTCTGTTCATTTTCTAGAAACCCTAAAGAACAGACTAAAGCATTTTACTGAATTCTCCTATTTGATATTCAATAATCCAGCAATAATGATGTTACCTCTTGTTGCCTATATGACCAAAGAAGAATCAGCCAGCTCTAAATGTTTAGTCTGCCCAATTGGTCAATACCTGTGAATAGGAAAGCTACTATTTATTAACTCTGCTGCTAATGGAGTTGCATAGACAGCTCTAAGAAATTGATCTGCATAGACTAAAAAGGAAAATGGTTAGTGTGTAACATGTGAGCTCCTCTTCATATAGTGATGTATAAAAATATGATCTAGTTTGTAATGTTAATGCACTCAAATTTCTAAAGGCTATAACAATGATCAAATAGCAGAGCAAAATTGTTCCTTGCTAGAGGAAGTAGATGAAACTGACAGAGAGCATAGTCTCAAAGCATATACTTTATGTGAATTCAACAACCATTCTCATTTTCTGTCTTGTGGCCCCATATGAGAACTCAGAATAGTGCTGGCCATCGGTGGAAATGCAATGGATACTGACTGACTCGCATTCATAAAACACAAGAAGTATGAATGCTGTTCCTCTTGGTTTCGAAGATGGCTGTTGTACTTCATGTGACTATTTTCCTTTCCATCGTAGATGTTGTTATCAGAACATAACCTCTGTACAACAGGCAACTTATGTTTACAATAGTAATGATAGATATAACTTGTAATTTCCAGTCATTCTCATTTTCTTATGTTTATGAGTAAAACTAGAAAGAGGTACACTTTATATGCTTAGAACATAATTCTCATTATAAAATAAATATATGCATAAGGAAATAGATTCAAAAAATCTATTAAGAGCATGTTTACTTGATTTAAGCATTTCTGATTAACATCATATAATGGAGAAAAGTAAAATTAACATTTTTTTAAAAAAAGACTTTTAACCTAGGGGCACCTGGGTGGCTCAGTTGGTTAAGCACCCAACTTCGGCTCAGGTCATGATCTCACAGTTTCTGAGTTCGAGCCCCATGTTGGGCTCTGTGCTGACAGCTCAGAGCCTGGAGCCTGCTTTGGATTCTGTGTCTCCCTCTCTCTCTGCTCCTCCCCTGCTCATACGCTACCTCTCTCTCAAAAATAAATAAAGATTAAAAAATAAAATAAAATAAAGGCTTTAGCCTAATAAAAAGAGTGAAGAACATTTTCATGTCTAGGAAATATAGCTTTAGAACTGTCTCTACACAAGACTTAACAGGGTCTACATTTTCTTCTAATATAGGCTAGCATTACATATGCTGGCTTATCGTAACATAAAGAATAAATATTTTCTATGATATATATCCAATATATTTTGAAGTAGATTTGACCTTTGAACAATAAGGAGGTTAGAAGCACCAATCCCCCTGCACAGTCGAAAATCTACATATCAGTTGTGACTCCCCCAAAACTTAACTACTAATAGCCTACTATCCACTAGAAAGGCTTTACTGATAATGTAAGTCATTTATCACATATATTATGTCTTACAATAGAGTAAGAATGGGAAAAGGAACTATTATTAAGAAAATCATAAGGAAGAGAAAATACATTTATGGTACCGTACTATCAGAAAAAAATCCGTGTGTAAGTAGACCCATGTAGTTCAAGCCATTGTTCTTCGAGGCTCAAATGTACCTTCATTGTTTCTCAGTTGTCAATTATGTATTTGTTTACATTTATATAGTTTCACGTGTTCTTAAAACAGGTTTGCAGGATGAAGAATTCTTGATTAAATAGTAAATTGGTATTAAACCAGATCAGTTTCTAACAATTAAATCTCATCATCGAGATGAAGGAAGCATCAAAGAATTCTTAGAGTAATAGTAAGGGACCTTAACATCCATTATGGGGATTGTTGTAGATACAGTAAACCGCATTTCTCATATTCATATTTATTTTTCAACTGTCTGTGTGTATAACTTTCAAATCAAAAACTTATTTGAAAATATCTCTGGACTGTTATACATTATCCTGATCAGAAGTTACTGAAACCATCTCTACTACTAACCCCGCTAGTAATGTTGACATTGACAACCAGGTCTTCAGACTTGAAAAAGTTCAGGTACGAATTTCCTCCATCTTAATGAAGTAACTGTCCTTAACTGAGGCAATCTAATCTTCTGCCCTTTTGTCTGCAGTGAGTGGAGATTGAAAACATCTGGTTATGATCAAATAGTCACAATCCTCTCATTTAAGTTACATGATTCAACTTTTTTTTTTTTTTTTTACATATTTGGAAAGACTAACCATGTACCAAAAAAGTGGACAGAAGGTCATGCTAACCCTAGATTACTGTAACTTTTTTCAGGCTTCACTGGAAATACCAGTGCCCTCTCATTATAGTTCTTTACCCTGATTCTACCTGAAAGATGCTGTCATTTTAAACTTGAACCTAAAGAAGGCTAGCATTGCCCAAATGCTGTCTTTGGCTAATTACTAGGGCTTGCTAGTTGCTGCTCAACACATGTCAAATACAAGTAATTAAAACTAAAGTGCCCTCAAGCAAAACATTAAAATTCTTGCATTCCAAGGGGCCTCATTAAAACCAGATGACTTGCTTGGCTTCTAGAAAGACTTGGCTAAAACATATCCACTTCAAATCCATACTGTCTTATTTGCTTACACCAGAGAATCACTGACTTAAGAACCTGAAGGGTCCTCCAAAGTTTATCTAACCTCTTTCCAAGCAGAGTTTTATTTTAAAATCTTGGAGAGGGGCTATCTAGCATCTCTCTAGATTCACATACAAGAATATTCCAAGAAGGCTTGCATCATTAATTTGTATCATTTCTGAGTAAAAAACAAAACAAAACAAAAAAACAACGAAAACCCTTTATTTTATTTTGCCTAAAGTCCCCTAATACAATCTTACTCCATTAAATTTTGGCCTCTCTGTTGTAAAATACAATAGCGCTCGTTTTAACTGTGTTATTGAAGAATACATAACCCTGCACTGTGTTCAGTATACTGAGAGCACAAACTATATACACTCAAAAAATTTTGTAAAGCCCATGTTTGGTCAATGTACGTTTTTACCATGTCTGAGCAATGAATTATTTTACTCATTATTAGAAAAAAATAAATTACTATCATATTTCTTAAAGAATACCCATTTAAAAACATACATCATAGGGGCGCCTGGGTGGCTCAGTCGGTTGAGCGTCTGACTTCAGCTCAGGTCATGATTTCGCGGTCCGTGAGTTCGAGCCCCGCTTCCGGCTCTAGGCTGATGGCTCAGAGCCTGGAGCCTGTTTCAGATTCTGTGTCTCCCTCTCTCTCTGACCCTCCCCCATTTATGCTCTGTCTCTCTCTGTCTCAAAAATAAATAAACGTTAAAAAAATTTTTAAATAAATAAATAAACACATACATTATATAGAACAGGCTCCTCATCAAGGACAATTTAATGAGGTAATAGGTAAATAACCTCATGTAGTTCATGAACCAAGCTCAGAACATATGTGTAATGTATTGCAAATAATCTCATCACATTAGATAAGTTAGTAAGTTTACAATTTTTGAAGCTCATGGTTATTTATCATAAAGCAAATCATTCTAGGGGCATCTGGGTGGCTCAGTTGATTGAGCATCTGACTTCAGCTCAGGTCATGATTTCACAGTTTGTGGGTTCAAGCCCCTTGTCGGGCTCTGCGCTGACAGGCTCCTCAGAGCTTGGAGCCTGCTTAGGATTCTGTGTCTCTTTCTCTCTCTGCCCCTCCCCTGCACACACTGGGTCTCCATCTGTCTCTCAAAAATAAATAAATGTTTAAAAAAAAAAAAAGCAAATCATCCTAACATCTGCCAACTACACTGCTTAAGCAAGCAGTTTCTTTCCTTCCATCAAGAGAGTACAAAAAAAAAAAAAAAGAAGTCAATGCATATCCTTTCCTTTCTGCTACTGTATCACAGGGTCATCATACAGCTAAGCAGTTTAAAATACAGTGTAGTGACAAGATTCAGCTTTATGATATAACCTCTGATTTTGCCAGTGTGTGAGGCAAAAGACAGTCTTTTGAAGTCCAGGTAAATAATGAGTCACATTCAGTTTCCTCTCACACCTGTTTGCTCTGGGTGCAGTCTGTTCACTGAGCACAGGATGCTGTTTGATTATAACTCATTCAAAACATGAATTTCAAAGACTCACTGTGTCATTTCAGCTGAAAAAAAATGGAAAAGGTGCTGGATGGAAGGTATCAGACTTTTACTTTATGGTGCTTCTCATTTCAAACCATTATGAGGGCAGCATGATATCTATTTCCACAATGCAACATTTGGAAAAAGGTGATATATTCAAGGTATTGAATTATTTTGACTTGCTAAACTGACTTAACATAGTAAGAACATAGTAAGAATCAAGCAGTTTTTAATATCATTGGAAGACTCATTCTTAAATAAAACACAAAATTATGCTTTTGTAGCAGAACTTATCTCTGTTCCTGAGTGTTTACCTTTCTATATATGTTATTAGGTTGTGTTAAATACTTGGTAAGAAGAAAGTATTTCTGTTTTGCCTGTAACAATCGTAACCACATTATTATGCATATTACAGAATAGACTAATGACTTTATTATAAATGCCTGTTTCGATAAAATGTAATAGGACCACCTGGCTGGCTCAGTCAGTTAAGCAACCAACTTTTGGTTTTGGCTCAGGTCATGAACTCACAATGTGTGAGTTTGAGCTCCATGTCAGGCTCTGCAGTGACAGTGTAGAGCCTGGTTGGTTTCTCTCTCCCCCCTCCCCACTCTCTTTCTCTCTGAAAATATATAAACTTTAAAAAGTAATAATAGGGGCGCCTGGGTGGCTCAGTCGGTTAAGCATCCGACTTCAGCTCAGGTCATGATCTCGCGGTCCGTGAGTTCAAGCCCTGTGTCAGGCTCTGTGCTGTCAGCTCAGAGCCTGGAGCCTGCTTCACATTCTGTGTCTCCCTCTCTCTCTGTCCCTCCCCTGCTCATGCTCTGTCTCTCTCTGACTCAAAAATAAATAAAAAAGAACATTAAAAAAAGTAATAATATATTTAATATAGTATTTCTCCTTCATTTTAAATATTTATTATTCAATTATTTGATATTTTCTTAAACTGTGTTTGATTCACAGGCCAAAGACAAACTGGGTAGAAGACCATACATCAGGCATTATATGAAGTTGTATACCTACTTATCTAAACGTTTGTCTTTAAATAATGAAGACATGAATTGTAGAGTGCGACAAGCTAAACCATTTTTCTTTACATAAAGCATTTTCAGATCTATTACAACCGTGATTTTCTGCATACACACGACAAATTACCAAATGCGTGCAATTCAGGTTGATTCAGAGTTAGGTTTCCATCACTTAAGTATCTTGCCTCTCACCCGTGATCTATTTGATCACTTCTTGCTTTGCTGTAGAACTGTAGAAAGTTCTAACTCACGGGACACTTGGAGCCTACCCAGGCATTGGGGACTCTGGGAGTCACTCCCTCTCCAGTTTTGCTCAGCTCTACTTATTTCTTTGTGTTGGTCACGTGGTCGTACCAAAGGTAGAATCTCTTCATGTGACAGGAGGTGGTAATATTATGGGCACACCAGGCTCTAGACTGTCATTAGCAAAGCTAAGCGAACTCAAAAGAATGTGTTATGTTCCACACCAGCATCTGCATGCTAAATCCCAAAAAAGAGTTTGCTTTGTTGCCGTTACTGGGCCAATGACTGTGGCTAAAGTGATGGGCAGTACAAGTCAGACCCATGTGAAATAATTCTCCAGCTACAGAGAGAAAAAAAGGAAGGTGAGAGAACAGGCATGACACTGGTCACACATAAAAAAGGTCGCACTGGTCGCATCCTCAAGAAAGGATGGAATTGGCTGTTAATATATGAAATGCAGAGAAATAAGAGTGTTAAATTTAGTCCTTTGCATTTCATCTCTTCGCTGCCCAGTTGACACACATATATACAATTTGATGATTAACTTCAGCTAACCTAATTGTTTCACTTACAATAAAACTGTACTCATCCTCTCCCCAAAGGGCACAACCCAAAGATATATTAAGTCATTCTGTCCTAAGGCTGGCTTCTCTGGGTAAAACGATTTCTCTTAATCAAATCCGGATGTGAGTCGTCACAGTACTACAACAAAATTCTGATTATAAATGTAACCATTCCCATCTTACACAAGAGAAAATGTTTGGAAAACAACAGCACAATAAATATTTCTGTTTGAAAAACAGAAAAGAGTAACCACAAGCTCAAACTTGTCTGCTAGGGGCACAAATTAATTGCTTTGACCCACTGTCAAAGCTGTGTCAAAGAGCGTCAAAGGAGTGTCAAAGGCACTCCTTTGTCCAGTGATCTCCATGACCACACTCAGGAGAGCACTGGGGACATGCCATCACTCTGCTCAAGGCTCTGCAACATGCCAGCACTTAGGACTGGTGCAAGCCATGGTCCTGTAGGTTCTCAGGGCAATCACAGGTAGCTAATTTTCAAGCATGGATTTTCCTAACAGTCCACTTCTCTCAAAATCCTAGTCATCCAACAGTTGAGTCATTTAGGGTAATTCTATTCACGAGTAATTACAAAGAGAAATGTCATATTAGGCTTAAGTCTCTACCTTGCCCTTGCATTCTCTACCTCTCAACAAAAGTGGGTTGCTGGTCAAGTACCAATATGCCAGTGTAATGGCTTTTCCCTTGACTTCCCCTTTGGTCAGAATGAATCTACAGACCAGGGTGGAGGAGACAGAGTCAAACATTCACCTTCACGACTCTCAACTGACTCCCTGGAGATGGTGTGTGTGTGTGTGTGTGTGTGTATGTGTGTGAATGTGCCCATGCACACACAATCTTATGGCATCTGTAATCAGGTAAAGGAAAGAACCAGATATTTCAGAAGCCCTGGGTATGACTTTTCATGTTCCTCCAGGATTCCCATGTTATTTCTTGATCTGTTTCCTATCTCCCTGATCTGTGCAAAAAAATGTAGTGCTTTATACTTCCATGAGGGATGTGATTATCCTTCTCCAGGTGGCTTTGGGATCAACACTGAATTCCTTTGCAGACTAGAGGCTATAGGACACTAAGTTTATGTAACGATTCCCTTAAAAATGAAAAATGAGATGAAACAAAAGAGCACTTTAAAGAGGGAATCCATGTACATGGTAAAAATTTCAAATAATCCCAAAAAGTATGCAGTACAAAGTAATATTCCCTATAAAGCTGACGGTCAAGTACTAGTTACCTAAGGGCAACCACTGAAGTTCTACATCATATTGCCAGAAATGGCCAATGCATATAATAGCATGCGTATGTCACAGTGTGATACCACTGCATACCCACAAAGTGCCCATAATAAAAATAATCAGGGGTGCCTGGGTGGCTCAGTTGGTTAAGCAACCGACTTCAGCTCAGGTCATGATCTCACAGTTCATGGGTTTAAGCCCACGCTGGGCTCTGTGCTGACAGCTCAGAGCCTGGAGCCTACTTTAGATTTCTGTCTGCCTCTTTCTCGGCTCCTGCCCAGCTCATGCTCTCTCTCTCTCAAAAATAAATAAATGTTAGTTTTTTTTAAATAATAAAATGCCAAAGATGACACTGATGTGAATAAATTATTTATTTATGCACTACTGACAAGATTGCAAATTAGTCCATGTGCTTTGGAAAATGATTTGTCAGGGTCCACTAAATATATAGTCTGAATAGAGACTATAGTCTCTCTATATAAATATATATCATATAAATTTATAGTCTGAATAGGGAATTCCACTCCCAGGTATAAAGCCAACAAAATGTGTACATATGTATGCCAAAAGACATGAATGAGACTGTCTAGAACAGCACGATTTGTAGTAGCCCCAAATTCAAGCCCCTAAATGCTCATCAAAGGGATAAAAAACAAATTATATTATGTGTTATATTCTTAGAATGTGATATATAGCAATAAGAATGAAAAAGCTACCACTATATACAACAGTAGGGATAAAGACTGCAAACATAATCCTGAATGAAATTAAACAGAAACACACACACAAATGTCATGTGTGATTCTATTCACATGAGGTACAGAAAGAGGTAAAACTAATCTGTGCTCTTAAAAGCCAGGATAGTGGTTACTTTGAGGGTTTACTGGAAAGGTTGACTAGTACATTCCCTTTTTTATGTGTGTATTAAACTTCAAAAGAGTTAAAAGAAAATATGGTAGTGAAAGCATTACATATAATCAAGAATTATCATATATTTAATTGACACCTAAAATGAATGAGGTAGAATTCCATTTATTGACACAAATATAAACCCAAAAGCGTGCTATCTTTAAAAAGAAAATAGCGGAATATCATTGAACCATAGTTCTACTTTTATATGTACATATACATTTAAAAGTTTAATCATTGGGATACATCTTGAACCAACTGGTAAGAGTGGTTATATCTTGGGAAGAATAATAATATTCTCTTAGTAAGGAATTAAGATGATACTTGACTCTATTTTTAAAAGTATTTTCTGTGGGGGCTAAATTTTATATATATATACACTATATAAAAGTACACATATATATAAAGTACTATATAAAAGTACATATATATGTGTGTGTGTGTTTGTGTGTATATATATATATATATATATATATATAAAGTACTTTACCATATATTTATACATACATTGGAGATATATATATATATATATATATATATATATATATATATATCTCCAACAGAGTTTCCAATTGGCAAGATGAAAAAGTTCTGGAGATCTGCTTCATAATGTAAATATACTTAACACTATTGAACTTTAAGTTTTATTTTATTTTATTTGAAAGAGACAGAGACAGTGCCAGTAAGGGAGGGGTAGAGAGGAAGCAGGCTTTGCACTGCAACCACAGAGCCGGATGCGGGGCTCAAACTCACGAAATGTGAGATCATGACCTGAGCCAAAACCAAGACCTGGATACCTAACTGACTGAGCCACCCAGGCGCCCCAACACTATTGAACTGTAAACTTTACAATGGCTAAGTTGGTAAATTTCTATGTCATGTATTTTTCACAATTTAAAAAAATGAAATTATGCCAAGGTCCAGAATTTTTAAAAATATGATAGAATGATAATACTCATTCTAAACTTTGCTCTATTTTCTTAACATGTCTTCAGATTTATTCACCTTATATAAAACTTTTTCAATTATTTAAAATAGTTGCAGTATATTCCATTGTATAGAAACATGACTAACGGTATGTCAGTTCTACTGATGGGCAGACTCCCAAACATTATTAGCAGCGAGGTAAATAGGGGAAAAATCCAAAAGTGAGTAATTTTGTACTTTCCATCAAAAATTTTTTTCAATGTATTTTCCCAGACCTTCTTATTCTACTTCCAGGAATGCATGCTACAGACGCAGCTGCCCATGTGAGCCAAGATGTATGTGCAAGGGTATTCGTTCACTGCAGCATATTTATAATGGCCAGGGCTGTTTTGAATAAAAGCAGAAAAATTGAGGTTGAATTCAACTGGAAAAACTGGTACCTTGCCCATATTTCTCATCAGAGAATGAGTTCCTGAATGGATATTATCCTGTTTTATCTTCCAAGAGATGTAAGATTGTGGAATCTTCAGTATCCTTGGCAGGAGAGGCATTCCCTACATTTTCACCTGGTTATAACGTTTCTTTCAGTCCAAGGAAAGCAGAGAATAATGGCAATGCTTTATGTTTGGGAACTCCAGGTTGAAGATTTGTCTAGTGCTTTGGAATTTAGCCGCACAGCATGAAAGTAGCTGGAGTAAATATTTTCAAGAATATATCAAAGTTATTTGTGAGTTCACTCTATTTCTATAGGTCTCAATTACTCATCCAAAAAATGAAGAAAGCGTTGTTAATTGATTCAAGGGATTTGGCCCCTTATTCTAGTGCCATAACTTCTTCTAGAAGGTCTTGACTAGATTCCTTTTCAGTAGTAATGAAAACTGAAGTGAGGAAAGAGGTTGGAAAGCTGTGTTCATATTTCTTACAGCTCTATTGTCTAACAACAAGTGGACACAGTAATTCAACAATGTCTTTGTGGTCGCTGGTGATGACACTTTTATTTCTATCTTCACGATAAGACAAGTAGAAATGACTAGGAGTACACTAATTAGATGATAAAATATTTTATTAAAAGTACAAGAGTAGTGCTAGAAGCAGTCACAAAAATGTATGTATTTATAGTTTATCAGAGACTCTGGCCCTTTAGGAGAATTACCCCTAAACACTTAAATCAGCCTTACAGGATAGGGTCTGTATTTTTAAATAACGAAATCGGCGTTCAGACAGTTGAGATGAGTTATCGAAGAACACACAGCTTCAGAGAGCAGCTGAAATAGAAGTTCAGATCTCTCTGGCTTCGGTTTCTCTCTCACCATTATGTCACGATACTTTAGAAAAAGATAAGGTTCTGTACTTTCTAATTATATCTTCTTAAGGGATCTCTAATCTTGAAGTAAACTTCTGATGGTTTCCTCTGCAAGTGAGTGAAAAACCCATCAACATAGCATACAAATCTTGCTTTTATTGAATATGCAGCTATTCGGTAAAAACTTGAAAAGCAAATTTCAAAATTTAAAACTTAGACTCCTAACTTAGTCAAAACTATACATCAGACACCAAATAACCCAATCTCCGGTCACAGAGATCATGTAAAGTTGAACTTTGAGTCAAGCATGTTTGCTTACCGAATTTGGTATATGTTAAGTGGTATATAGCTCCCATAAATATAGAGAGCACCGAAGGTCCTCCCCACATCAGAGTTTGGGTAACACTTCATTTCACCAAACACAAATATAATATAACTTCTCCATTCTATATTTATGGGGCAGGTGTTGACCATATAATAATAAGTTTACTAAAGTAATGTCAACTGGCAAAGTATACCCCATAAACAATATTGGTAAATACAGTAGGTTCATGAGGAAAACTCACTGTTTATTTCTGTTTTCCAAACGAGAGGGAAGGTTCCAGCACATAGCAATTACTCTGAGGCTTTTTGCTTCACAAAGGTGGCTTCCAATTTCATTACCACAACTCTGGAGAATGTAATCAGTGTGGTCAGAGTCTCAGCAGGCCCACCTTCATACTCACACTGCCAATCAGAGCAGAGCATCCTGTTGGGGGTGGGGAGTAGTTAGAGCTTGATGCTGGAGCTTTCAGAAAAAGGAGAAACTCTGGGCACCTGGATGGCTCAGTAGGTTGAGCATCCGACTTCGGCTCAAGTAATGATTTCGTGGTTCGTGGGTTTGAGCCCTGCTTCGGGCTCTGTGTTGATGGCTCAGAGGCTGGAGCCTGCTACAGATTCTGAGTATCTCTCTCTCTCTGCCCCTCCCCCACTCTGTCTCTCTGTCTCCCAAAAATAAATAAACATTAAAAAAAGAAAAGGAAAAAACACTATGATTGAATCCATTGTCAAAACATGGTATTCTCGTGACAAGGTGTGGTAGCATTAAACTGTCATTGATGCCCCTTAACTGGAAAAATAAATAACCCTCTCCAAAAGAGAACCCTTTAACCTAAATGGAATTAACTGAGGTATTTTAACTCAAACAACATCAACTCAAATGAACAAATATTTACTGTTTGTGTAATATGTACAAGTTGCCACGCTAATATTTTATAGACCATGATGTACAATATCACTACTTATTAAACACTTTATCAAATTCCGCTTAATAAGTTAATAACCCATTCAGATCAAATTTTGGTTGGTGACTGTACTGAATGTGTCTTAGTCACATCCTTGCATGATTCTGTAGCTTTGTTCTATACAAAACCTCACAGGGTTTACAAAAATGATTTGGGTTCCTTTATTCATGTAATAGCTATTGAGTACCAACAATTTTTTTCTATGTGTAATGTGTGACTGAGTAATACAGAAGTCAGGTTTCTTCAGAGAAACAGAACCATTAGGAGATATACATATATATGTATATATATTTTTTAATTCCAGTAAACATACAGTGTTATATTAGCTCCAGGTGTACAATATAGTGATTCAACAATTCCATACATTACTCAGTGTTCATCATGGTAAGTGTATTCTTGAATCCCTTTCACTTATTTCACCCATCCCCCCACCTACCTCCCCTCTGTTAACCATCTCTATAATTAAGAGTCGTTTTTTGGTTTCTCCCCCCACTTTGTTTTGTTTCTTAAATTCCACATATGAGTGAAATCATATGAGTGAAATCATACCCACTTCTGGATCGTGGGTAGTTCTACTTTTAACTTTTTGAGGAATCTCCATACTGTTTTCCACGGTGGCTGCACCAGTTTGCATTCCCACCAACAATGCAAAAGAGATCCTCTTTCTCCACATCCTTGCCAACACTTGCTGTTTATTGCGCTTTTGATTTTAACCATTCTGACAGGTGTGCAGTGATATCTCATTGTAGTTTTAATATGCGGATCCTTGATGATGAGTGATGTTGAGCATCTCTCTATGTATTTGTTTTCCATCTGTATGTCTTCTTTAAAGAAATGTCTGTTTATGTCTTCTGCCCATTTTTCTTTATTTTTAAGTAGGCTTCACACCCAGCATAAAGCTTAATGAGGGACTTCAACTCAAGACCTTGAGATCAAGACCTTAGGTCAGATCAAGAATTGGACGCTTAACCAACTGAGCCACCCAGGTGCCCCTTCTGCCCATTTTTTAAAAATTGGATTGTTTGTTGAGTGTTGAGTTTTATAAGTTCTTTATGTATGTTAGATACTCTTTATCAGGTATTTCATTTGCACATATGTTCTCCCATTTAGTAGGCTGCCTTTTAGTTTTGCTAATTATTATTAGTTTTGCTTATTATTTTTTTTATATAATCCCAATAGTTTATATTTGCTTTTATTTCCCTTGCCTCACTAAACATATCCAGAAAATGTTGCTATGGCTGATGTCAGAGAAGTCAATGCCTGTGCTCTCTTCTAGAATTTTTATGGCTTGAGGTCTCAGATTTAGGTTTTCAATCCATTTTGAGTTTACTTTTGTGTATGGTATACAAAAGTGGCTCAGTTTTCCCAGCTTCATTTGTTGAAGATACAGGCTTTTTCTCATTGCATTATCTTGCCTTGTTTGTTGGAGATTAATTGGCTATATAATTATAGGTTTATTTCTGGGTTTTCTATTGTTTCATTGATCTGTGTTTATTTTTATGCCAGTACCATACTGTTTTTATTACTATAGCTTTGTAATATAACTTGAAATCTGGCATTATGATACCTCTAGCTTTGCATTTCTTTTCAAGATTGTTTTGGCTATCCAGGGTCTTTGTGGTATATACACCTAACTTTAACCTAAAAGTTTTTTTATCACTCCAAAATTGTTACATTTTATCTTTACTGATAATATGATTTAGATTTTATTTTTGAAAAAGAGAGAGAGGGCACAAGTGAGCAAGGGGCAAAGAGAGAAAAAAAGAAAGGGAGAGAGAAAAAGAGAGAGAGAGAGAGAGAATCAGGGCTCACCCAAAGCAGGGTTCCTGTTACATGAATCGGGACTCGTGCTCACCCAATGTGGGACTTGAACTCACAAACTGTGAGATCGTGACCTGAGCCAAAGTCAGATACTTAACAACCAGGCCACCCAGGGACCCTAGAATTTTTGAAAATAATATGCAAGTATATTTTAGAGTATCATTACAGAATGACGGTAAGACAATACAAACATCAAAACCTCTTTTATCTTCCTTCACCTGCACTAAAATGGAAAAAAAAAATACTGTCAAGTAAGGGTCACTTACCTTCCCAGGGGAAACAAATAAAAATCAAGACAGTTATGTTGTTTTATTGTTATTTTTCCATCTACATGGTAAGTCTACAACAATTTATGCTCACAGCTGTGAGTAGGTGTTTAAAAGAATATTTCTTTCCTGTTTCTTTTGGTGACATGAGTCGCTTTGATTTCTTTGGGTATTGACACAAAGGAAAACTTTGTTTAGTTCAAACACTTCATACTATCCTAAGAAACTGCATTATTTTTGTGCATTTTTTTATAGAGTGAAGTTTAACAACAGAAAGCATGAAATTAAATAATTCTGAACGTATGCGTGACACTGCTACAGTATTATGATGAACAATTTGGGTCATGTCTAGACTCATCTGAGGATGCCCAAAGTCCAATATAATATGAACTGCACTTCTATTCTGACTCTAGATGATTCCACGGCCATGGTTTCTATTCAACTATTTTTCAGATGATGATAAAATAAGATATTGAATTAAGATTTTTAACAGAACTTATTCTGTTTTTGCATTGAGTAGAATCTTTTAAACTTTTTTTAAATGTTTATTTTTTATTTTTGAGAGAGACAGAGCAGACGTGGGGGAGGGGCAAAGAGAGAGGAAGACACATAATCCAAAGCAGGCTCCAGGCTCTGAGCTGTTAGCACAGAGCCAGACCCGGGGCTTGAACTCATGGACTGTGAGATCGTGACCTGACCCGAAGTCTGATGCCTATCTGACTGAGCCAACCAGGCACCCCTCCATTGAGTAGAGCCTTGATAATAAAAATATAATAAATCTCAAAATAGTTAAAAGTATCATATAGATGTTAATATTGAGTGTTACACTTTGTGTTAAAACTATTATTGAAAATGTAGGTAAGTTCCAGGTATTGTTTGGTTTAACAATGATGACAGTTAAAATAAACTTTGAGATCTGTTCATAAGAAGCACAGTATTTGTGAGAGCCTTTCTGGCTGCCATTAAAATGTATATATGTGTGTGTATACTGTGTATGTGTGTGTGTATATACACATACACACACACACACACACACACACACACACACACACCAAGTTTCCCTCATCTCCTGTGATCACTGCAGCTGACAATGTGGGTTTTTCATGACTTGTGATGTTTAGGAACAGCAGAACGCATAGCTTGTTGTCAAGTTTTTACTTGGGCCAAAATCTATAGGAATAGGCATTCCTGGTTACACAAGATGCAGGGTCAGGCAAGAAAATTATGATGACATATCCTTTAGTTTTCCATGTAACCCATGGTATTTTTCTAGGAATAAAATAAGATCCATCTAGGCAAACTTTGTTTACAGGTAGAATAACTGCTTCAAGTAGTTTCCTCCCTATAATGTATCGCTTGCACGCATGCTTCTAATAAACATCCGCTCAGCAGTTTATCTGAACTGTCAGAGGATTTAGCGAAGTCCCATGGAGTGTGATGACTGGGTTTGCCCTTCTCACATATTTAAGAAATGTTTCGAGTTCAAGGAGGGGAAAACGACTCACATAAGATTACTGTAGTAAATTTTTCCAATGGTGTTTATTCTGAGCAGACACTGAAAGGTGCTTGAATAAAGCAAGGATGACTAGACTTGCCTCAGTAGTGGGCAATGCAAGTTGTTTTTAGACTAGTGGAGGCTTGGAGACAGATGACTCTTTATTTTTTGACTTAACTCACTTCAGTGACATGAAAGGAAATTGTGGGCTGGTGACTAACACAAGTGGGAACAGGGGAAAGGCTGGAGAAAACCAAAATAGAGTTGGTGTTTAAGACATTTCCTTAATTGTTGTTTCTTGACTTAACTCCCCCTCTCTTTCCATCACACATCTTTGGATTTCCTTGAGTTTACTTTTTGAAACATTTGCTGCAGCAATGACTATTCTGCATGTAGCATACACAATTTTGGAGGGTCTGGTTTTGGAGCCTTTAATATCTATTTTAGTGCTAATGTGAATTATTTACCGTAATCATTGGAAATATTAAAGTAAGGATCTATGAGAAGCCAAAATTTGTATGTTAATAAGACATAAAGTCAGGACCATATATATTGTTTCCAGGCCCTTCAAACTTGGCAATTTTCATTGGAAATGTTACTTTTGTAAATTGGTTTCTGTTATCTCTTCCACCATTTCATTAAAGGAGCAAATAAAAATGTTCAAGGATGCTGACCACTGAAGAACATTCTTGATTTTACTACTTTCCTATATTCCCTTGAAACCATATTCTGACACCTCTACTGAATATTTATTTTTGTTTATCCTTCCTTAGATATTTTTCTCTTCTATACATTTTGGACTTCCTCAGAATTTACTTCTTTGCCCTTTTCTCCCTCTATACTTTCTCAACCAGTTATGTGCCATAGAACTATAGGAACTTTCTGAAAGCTGCACAATCCAATATGGTAGCTTTCAGCTACATGCGGCTAATGAGCATTCATCGAAATTATGGTTAAGAGAATATTCAAGAATATCAGTGAAATATCCTTCTCTGATTATGTTACCCACTATTACCATCATCTGCATCTATTCCTTTACTTTCTCATTTTCTTTACCTTTTTGACCTGCTTTCTTTACTCTCAACTCAACTTCTCTGAAGCTCTCCCTTATACACACAGATTAATCTATCTCTTATTGCTGTTGGTCTCCAAGGTGCTACACATTCAGTGATATATTCACCATATATTTAGTAAGCCATTCATAGGGCTTAGGTAATATACAAATGTGATTTTAGAACCAAGACTAACATCAAAGGGAAAATTATAAGTGTGATGACAATTTCAGCAAGTGAATATTTACCTACCAAACATTTTTATGAAGATATCTCATAAACCCATATAATTAAGCATGTTCAAAGGATTTTCAGGTAATTGTAATTTTTCTAAAACTGGAAATATAAATCCCAGCTCTCCTATGGTTCCTTTGTTTTGGGGAGAAAATCAGATGAATGGCCAAATACAACAGCAATAGCAATAATGAAATTACCTTAACCCGAAACCAGAAATTACAGATTTTGGTATATTAATGTAAACTTTGTGCATTGTTTAGCGAGGTGCCTCCCTTTTATTTTATTTTCCATGTTTATTTAGAGAGAGAGAGAACAAATGGGGGAGGAACAGAGAGGGAGGGAGGGAGGGGGAGGGGGAGGGGGGAGGGAGAGAGAGAGAGAGAGAGAGAGAGAGAGGCCCAAGTAGGCTTCACACGGTCAGCATGGAGGTCAACTGATGTGGGGCTGGATCCCACAACCGTGAGATCATGACCTGAGCCAAAATCAAGAGGCGGACACTCAACTGACTGAGCCCACCCCCCCTCCAGGCACCCGGGGCTTCTTCCTCCTAGAGACAGTGTGGGGAGGGGCAGGAAGAGTGAGAAAGCAGTCTTGGCTCTCTTAAGTGAAAGGACGATGTGAAAAACTCAATTGTGTTTGGGGTGTGGTGGTGTGGCTACTCTTGCTGCAGCTTGATTGCTTAATGAGGGATTTTTGGTCCAGTTAGGGGCGAAGAGGAATATTGCTGCAGAATATATTGCAAAAGTTAAAATAGATACTACCTCCTACTTCATCACCAACTCTATATGTGTATAAATTCCAATTCCATAGACAGCTTAAAAGTACTCAAATGAATAACTGTAAACCCTTCACCTAGATTTACCAAGTGTATGTATCTTTCATCATCACTTTATCTCTATCTACATTCGTATGCACTTTAACCAGTTTTAAGTAGGGTGCAAGTTTGATGAATCTTCATAAGTATGTCAGCATCACCTTCTAAAAATAAAGGAATTCTCCTGCATAACCATAATATCATTATCAAATCTAAAATAATTTCATAAGGGGCTCCTGGGTGGCTCAGTCTGTTGAACATCTGGCTTCAGCTCAAGCCATGATCTTACAGCTCGTGGGTTCAAGCCCCAGGTTGGGCTCTGTGCTGACAGCTCAAAGCCTGAAGCCTGCTTCAGATTCTGTGTCTCCATCTGTCTCTGCCCCTCCCCCACTCATTCGTTCTCTCTCTCTCTCTTTCCTTCCCTCTCAAAAATAAGTAAACATTACATAAAAACAAAAATAATCTCATAAAATAAATCTATAGTCCACAATCATATTCCCCAATTGTCCCAAAAGTCTTTTATAGTTATTTTTCCTGATATAGACTTCGATCAAATTTCATGCATTGCATTTGATTGTTATAGCTCTTTAGTCTTAATATCCAGCCACTCCTATTGTTCTTTTGTCTTATTTTCATGACTTCACTGTTTTTTGTTTGCTTGCATTTTGTTTTGAGGAGTCTACACCATTTGTCTTGTAGAACGGTCCACTTTATGGATTTGCCCCATTTTATTTCCTTGTAATTACATTCAGGTAAAATATGTTTAGCAATCAGGTAACTGTGAGTTTTTTACAGCATCACATTGAGAGGTAACATCATATCAGGTTTTCTCCCTATTGGTGAGACAGCCTGATCATAGCGTTAAGGGTAGTGGTAGTAACATTTCTCTGTTGTAAAATTTTCCTTATATTTAGAAATATCTAGAAAATTTAGAAATATTTAGAAATTTGTAGAAAATTTGTGGGGTTATAAGTCACAGCCAAGCAAAATTGTCTTCCCTAACAATCTTTAAACCAATGGTTTTAGCATCTATTTATAGTAATAGCCAAAACCAGTTATTACATTGGGAGCTACAAACTGGCTAGTTCACTAATTCCATCATTTCTTCCATATTTATTATTTGGCATTCTAATATAAAAAAAAGGCCTCTCCTTTTTTTATGTATATTTTTTGGACTCACATTTTTGAGGGAATTGTAATCTAAGTCTGTCATTATCCTATTGGGTTCTCAAATTAACCAACAGAGTGAAAGTCCCTTTAGGTTGGTGTTGAGTCCTTTCTTTCCCCATAATTCTTTTAGTGTTTCAGCACTTTTTTTTTTGGCTGCTGGAGTAATACATAGTCATTTCGTTTCATCAGTGATGGTATTCAGAAGCTAAGATCTCAATAAGAGGTATTTCACTGCTGCCTATTATCACCGATTCTTGACTTTTACAGAATTTAGACACAGCCTCTCTCCATGAGTATGTTTAACCAAGAGTTCAAACTTTTACATTTAACAAAAACTTAACATTACCAAGGGTTTTCCTACATTCTTTTATTTTATATTGGTACCTCATTTCTCTGTGAAAATCTTCCTTTTAATGACATTAACCTACTTATTTACTCTTGTCTACAACACACATAAAGTAACACCAAAAATGTCCCAATGTCACTGCTACGACTACTACTAGTCTTATTAAGCAGCTTTAGATTTTTATTTCTACATTTTTGTAGGCTTAGATCTTATTAAGATTGCACAGTCAGAGCACTGTGTTCAAAAGCTACTTGAGTTACTTTTTATGGCACAGTTATCTTATGAAAGTAATATTAGTTCATTTTTCTACTTTAAAATTAGCAGTTTGCTTCCTTTTACTTTTGATACTTTTTCTCGATACGTAAACATTTAACTATGTTAAAAATTTTACTAAAGGAAATCTTTCCTCTACCACATCCAGCTCCTCCCTTTTCCCTCCCATCCACTGTAAATAAGCATTTTCATTAGTTTCTGGTTCATCCTTCCCCTAGTTCCTTATGAGAAATGATCTGTTTATACACGAGAGCATATGAAGTTATTAAAGGCACTCTTTAGACCTTGATTTTACCCATTAAATTATGTGCTAGACACCAGACCTTTATTTTTTTTTTCTCATTCTGTCTAATAGCTGTTTGGTACTTATTTTTGTAGCTACACTTTGGCTTGACCATTTTTGCAACGAGTGAGAGTATTTCCCAAAACTCCAGTACAGAGTATATGATCACGTTTTGAAATTTTCCAATCTGGTAAGTGACAAGTAGTAATCTCAGGACAGTGTTACTTTGCATTTTTATTAGGAGTAAAATGGTGCCGATTTTCATATGTTTTGTAAATTGTGTTTCTGTGCAAATGCCATTCACGTGTTTTGCCCATTTTCGACATGTTTTTTTTTTCTCTCTTTCGTTAATATCCAGAGTCCTTTACATATCAGAGAGATCAGCTCAAGTGTACTTCTGTGAGATGCTTTGCACAGTGTTTGTTTATGACGCCGGTGATAGAGAAGTTACTGTCATGAGAGCATGCCTTTTACCTGCCCCATTACAGAACAGCCAATTATCCTTACAGATTCAACATAAGATCCCCGTCTGGAAGGGAACCTTTCCTGACATCTTCCTCTTTGTTTTTCTCCCAAGAAGTCCCACTTCCTGCCCTCCATCCATTGGGAATAAAAGGAGAACAAGCGAGATAGAGCTCTTGTGGAGTTCTGGGGATGCAAACCTCTCAAGTGAAATGCAGAATTAGAGAAGAACAGTGTGGAGGAAATGATTGGCATCTAAGGAAGAAAACACAGATGGAAACTCAGGAACACCATCCTCATTTTCCATGCGGTAATGGAGTCTCTGGCCGATAGCCTTTCCACCACCTGTACTAGTGGAGCACGTAACTGAATGGCTTTCAGGACCAACTTCTCTTCGCACACCAAAGTCCCTTTCTGAACCTGTCTGAAATAAGTAATGGAGAGGAAATGACAGACCGAAAAACTGTCTAGAAGTCACAATTTTAGGATATGATGATTGATTGCTTTGGACAAGGATTTGTAGAAAATCAGGAAATTATGTGTCAACTGTGGTACACATCAAAATCCCTCAGAGAGCCTTTTCAAAGTTAACTTTCCAAGGCCCCACCCAACCCCGGTGATTCAGAAGCTCTGTGACTGTATCCAAGTCTGCTGGCATCCATGCACTTGTGGAAAGACGAGGATATTGAATATGAGGTGTGAAATCGTACCTCTGCATCTCCTGAGAAGGAACATTTTTCACGTAGGCTCATTGGCCATTTGAGCTTATGCATTTTTCTTAATGTATTTTTAGAATTTATCATTGCCTTTTTAAAAAAATTCTTTATGTATTCTGATAATAAGCCTTTGTCAGCTATACATATGGCAGATAGTGTTCTCAGATTATAGTATGCATTTTGTTTAAAGCATATAGTATAGTATGCATTTTGTTTAAAGCATCTTTTAACTGAAATTTTTAAATTTCATATATTTAAATGTATCCATCTTACTTTTATTGGGGGTGGGGGGAACACCTCTTTCACACAGTATTTCTCTGACCTGAAGTCATTTGTCTCTATTGTCTTCTATAACTTCTTAAAACTTTTATAGTTTCACCTTTCCCATTTCAGTCTTGAATCCTTCAAAAGTACTTAATAGTATTAATTAGAAATTTCATTTCTCACTTTCTATTTGTGTGCATGTGTATATATATTTTCCCAGCATGTTTTGATAATTCTGTGCCTTTTATTCAGTCATTTCAAAACTATCTGTTGAATTCCCAGCACTATTTGTTAGCAGTTAGACTATCATTTCTCAGTCTGCCTGTGAAGTAAAGAGCAGAGTAGTGAATGCAATGGAGGAGGCAGATGGAGAAGGGATGGAAAGATTTCAGTCTATATGTTCAGGGAACATTCTAGGCATGGGGCTGGCTGTACAGGTGGATGGCCAGTGCAGTTGCACAGGGCTTTATGCCTAGAAGGCCCTGAGTTTAGTTTAATGGTCTACTCTTACCACACTGCAATTATAATATTTGCACACACAACTCCAGTTTTTAATTCTGTACCGGGTATATGAGACCGTACAAATTATGTCCAGAGACATTGTCTGGAAACATTTGTCTTTAGCTTACTTTTGCTATTTTCTACCTTGCATTGGTTGAGGTCTTACAGATGTAAGGATATTTATCTGCTCTTGTGTTTAAGGATAGATTTTACATTTTGCTTTCTCTTCCAATATGAAAAACTTTCAGTCGTTCAGATAAAAGGATCAAAAATAATTCATATGTTGACTTTAGTGAAAGGTAATAGATTACCGTGTGATTTATTCCACTATAAAAAAAAGTGATAAAAACAATGAACACTCAATTTGCCTAACAAAAGGGTGGTATAAGAGAGTACATGTGGTGACTATCAAACAGAAAGATTATGGTCACTCAGGTATTTTCTCAGCCCACACTAAATTTCTTTTTCTCTCTACTGAAATCCACCAGTTAGAAATATATTTAATTTTATAAACTTCTAAACCACATAAGCTTTCCTACAGAGACTTATGACCCTGTACTTTGTTTCCTATCTACACCTAGCTGAGATCAATAAACACTGAGTACTTGAGGGGCGCCTGGGTGGCTTAGTCTGTTAAATGTCTGACTTCGGCTCAGGTCATAATCTCACAGTTCATGGGTTCGAGCCCCGCAACAGTCTCTGTGCTAACAGCTCAGAGCCTGGAGCCTGCTTCGGATTCTGTGTCTCCCTCTCTCTCTCTCTGCTCCTCCCCCTTCCATGCTCTGTCTCTCCTTGTCTCTCAAAAATAAATAAAAGTTTTTAAAATTTTTTTTTAAAAAGTAAACACTGAGTACCTGAGAGTTCAGATTGGTGAGGAGCAAAGGAGAAAGTAAGGGGAGGTTATTTAGATCCCAAGAGAAGGAAACTCAGGTCAGATTCCACAGTGAAATTCTTTGGACCATATGAAAGTATCTCCATCTGATGGACGGCAACCCTGTAAATAATGATGGAAACCACATGATTTCAAAAACTTACCCCCCACTTAATTGGATATGCCTGGCCAGGGTGGATACCTTCTGGTTTGAAAGTAGCAATACTCCATTCCTCATCAAGGTGCAAGTAGTAAGTGGGAGTAATGACAGATTGCACAGCCTGGTGTGCGAAACACAAAGAGTAGAAGCAGGGGACGTTCAGAGCCATGAGGCTGTCTACACTTGAGCAGACACTGGAGGCAGAAAGGTAAGATCTGCCCTTCCCTGAGCCATGGCTCTGGGAAGGAGGAAGAGACTGGGCTTCAGGTTATGTATGAAAGATAACCTGACTTGTTTCTCACCAAGTAGAAGTCTGAAAATTCTACGTTATTTATTTTTTAAAGTATTTTTAATGTTTGCTTATTTTTGAGAGAGACCAAGCATGAACGGTAGAGGGGCAGAGACAGAGTGAGACACAGAATCCAAAGTAGGCTCCAGGCCCTGAGCTGTCAGCACAGAGACCAACACGGGGCTCAAACTCATGAACTGCGAGATCATGATCTGATCCAAAGTCAGGCGCTCAACCGACTGAGCCACCCAGGCATGCCCTAAGTTATTTATTTAATTTAAATATCCAATATTCATCTGGAAAAGTGACAAAAGGGCATTCATGGGCAAAAGTTAGTTAATAAAATCTTTATGATTTTCTTCGACCAGTAGAGGGACCCATTTCTTATGGTAATGTTTTTTTCATTTCTTCCCTTCTGGAAGTCATTCTTTCTTTCCATAGGTAATCCCAGGCATTCTAAATCATTCCTATTGTTGTTTGGGGCCCCACAGGATGACAAAGATATGGGCCATGATAAGGAGTGGTGTCCAAGAGCAGGGGAGTGGGGCACAGTTACTGGAATATAAAAATGAGGCTAGGAAAGAAAATAGCATGAGTAGCTACAAGTAGGGTATATGTTTGTAGCAGGGTCTGAGGGGCACAGAGTGACAAGAGATAGTACTTTGAAAAAGATGAAATAAACTATAAATCAATTTAGGAATTATTGGTAATAAATAAGAAATCAATAAAAGGAGATCAAAGAATAGAAGACTCATGAGATGGCTGCAGTCAAGAAACTGAAGTCCATGAAGACAAAATCTCATCTTCACAGGGAGGTCAGAATAGAGATACCTGCTTTGCTAGAAGGGCATAGAAAGGTGAGAAAGAATTACAACAATATTTCACATCTTAAGCTGTGAATTATTTTCTTCCTTCTAGTGAAGAATGGAATTTTTTCATCAGTTGGTCAAAATTCAATAGTAAATATGAAATCAACTTCGTAACTGAGGGACCAACATTAAGAGACTGTAATGGAAAGGAATAGATGGGGAACAAAATAGAATTGACTGTTAGTACATAATTTATGAATCAGGCATAATATATTTAGGTCATTGGCTCTGAAGACAGGGAGAGTTTATTTCAGGAGACTGAAATAAACCAAATGATTTCAAAAACACACTTTACATACACAAGATTAAAAAAGTGTGCTGTAGTCACGTTGAACTTTCTATGTGTTTCAAAAAAACTTTTCAAGCACTGTTTTTACTTAATGTCATCAGGATATACACTTATTTCAATATTACTTAAACTTTCAGGATTCATTACTTAAACTTTCAGGCATATCGAATGGAGAAAAGGGATAAATAAAATAATGTAAAATTTAAAAGTTATTTTGCTCAATTCATTCCATGGAGCAACTACCTATTATAACTACTAATCATAGAATTTCTAAGAATCCACTTTTCTTAGTGCACTCCTAGCATCCATCAAATTGGACTTCTAAGAGAATAACAAAGGGCTGCTTGCTCAACCAAAAATTTGTATAAGTGGTAAAACTAAATAATCTTTTGCTAAAATATTATATACAATTCATGACCATTTATGTTTCACTATACAAATGTTAATCCTTAACTCAGACACTGTCTCACTGAAAGAGGGAATACTGAAGCCTGTTAAAACCCAGACAGTGCAGCTGAACCAGGGAAATAGGGGAAAGTATAAACAAATCAAAGGCTTAACCTTGCAAGAAAGACGTGTCAATCTAAACAAAACTGTACTTCTCATTTTCCTCACATGTGATTTTGGCAACACAAGGACAACATTATTGGCAACACTAGCTTTGCACTGTGAACTAAGCAGTGACATTCATTGTCTTTCTGAAAGAGAGTCTTTCCTAGAATAACCAACTAGAGTGAACGGTCATATGTTTACATTCCTCGATATTTTTTTTTTTATTCTAGAAAGCACCCACAAGGTTTTCTGAAAGATCAGTATCTGCCACAATAATAACAAAGGAAAACTAGGGAATGTATCAATTAGCTTTTGCAGTGTAAAAAGCTACTTTAAAACTTAATGGCTTAAAACAGCAAGCATTTATCATTGCTCAGATTTCTTCATCAGTTCTTCCTCTCTAGGTAGGCTTGACTAAGACTTGATGCTTGAGAATGGTCTCACTCACATGTGCGACAGTTACTAAGATGATTGATCTACAGATTCCTTGCTCAGGAAGGTCTCTCATCCTCCAGACGACCTGAATTTCCAAACATAACAGCATCAGGGTTCCACAGACTAACAAGACAGCAAAATCCAACGCGTAGTTTTTAAGTCTTTGCATTACAATTGCTAAGTTGCCATTGCTCAAAGCAAGTTATATAAACAAGAATCAAGGAAAAGAAAATGGACTCTATCTCTTGATGGAAGAGTTGTGAGTTAAAAAAGATGTCAAGTCAAACTTCATTTTGAGGTTTTTTGTGTGTGTGTGTGTAGGGTGTAACATAAGGGTCCAATTTTATTCTTTTCCATTTATCCAGTTTTCCCAGCACCATTTGTTGAAGAGACTATGCTTTCCCTGATGTGTATTTTTGGCATCTCTTTTGAAGATTAGTGGTATATGTATAGATTATTTCTGGATTCTCTGTTCTGTTCCGTTGTCCTATAGGTCTGTCTTTAGGCCTGTACAATACCATTTTGATTATGAAGCTTTGTAATATATTTTGAAATCATTATGATGTCTCCAGCTTTGTTTGTATTTCTCCAGGTTGTTTTGTTTTTGCTATTTGGGACCTTGTGTGGTTCCATATGAATTCTAGGGTTTTTTTTTCTTTTTTTTCCTTCCTATTTCTATAAAAAATACCATTGGGGTTTTGACAGGGATAGCATTGAATCTGTAGATCACTTTGGGTAGTAGGGACATTTAACAATATTAAGTCTTATATTTCACGAACACAGGATGTCTTTCTATGAGTTTGTGTCTTCTTAAATTTCTTTTTAATTTTTTTAAAAAATTTCTTTCATCGATATTTTATAGTTCTCAGTGTACAAGTAGTTCACCTCTTTGGTTAAGACCTCATACTGTGAAACTCCTAAAAGAAAACATACAGGAAACACTTTTTGACATTGGTCTTGGCAATAATTTCTTGGCTACCACACCAAAAGCACAGCCATCAGGGCGCCGGGGTGGCTCAGTCAGTTAAGGGTCCAACTTCAGCCCAGGTCATGATCTCGCAGTTCATGAGTTTGAGCCCCATATCGGCCTCTGTGCTGACAGCTCAGAGCCTGGAGCCTGCCTCAGATTCTGTGTCTCCCTCTCTCTCTGCTCCCCCCACTCATACTCTGTCACTCTCAAAAATAAATAAACATTAAAAAAATATTACAAAAAAAATAAAAAAAAGCACAAGCATCAAAACCAAAAATCAACAAGAGGGACTACATTCAATTAAAAAGCTTCTGCACAGTGAAGGACACCACAAAATGCAAAAACTATTTAGAACGAGAGAATATACCTACAAACTCTGTATCTAATACATGATTAATCTCCAATATATATGTATAGAACATCTGCAAGTCAATAGCAATAATAATAATAATGATAGCAATAACAACTTTTTTTTTTAAAAGGCAAAGGACTTGAGTGCACATTTTTCCAAAGAAGACATATACATGGCCAATGGATACATAAAAAAAGGTGCTCAATATCACTAATCACCAGGGAAAAGCACATAAAAACTAACAAAATATCAATTAACACCTATTAGGATAGCTATTATAAATACACACACAACAATAACAAAGTATTAGTGAGTATGTGAAGAAATTAAAATGCATACACACTGTTGGTAAGAATGTAAATTGGTACAGTCATTATGGAAAACAGTATAGAGTTTCTTCAAACAATTTAAATAGAGGGGCACCTGAGTGGCTCAGTCAGTTGGTCACATCTCACGGCTTGTGAGTTCAAACCCCAAATCTGAGCCCTGGCTTGGGATTCTCTCTCTTCCCCTCTCTCTCCATCCCTCCCCCATGTGCACTCACTCACTGTCTCTTGTGCTCTCTCTCTCTGTCTCTCAAAATAAATAAATAGACTTAAAAAATTAAAATAGAACTAATATATGATCCAGCAATCCCACTTCTGGGTCTATATCCAAAAGACTTGAAATGAGGATCTCAAAGACATATTGGTACTACCACATTTATTGCAGCATTATTCACAATACTCAAGATACGGAAACAACCTACATGTCCATCATAGATAAATGGATAAAGAGAATGTGACACACACACACACACACACACACACACACACACACACACACACACTGTATACAATGTTTTTGTATATTATATAATAAAATACTACCTGACCTTAAAACAAAGGAAATCTTGCCATATGCAATGACATGGGCGAACCTGGAGTACAGTCTACTAAGTGAAATTAAGCCAGTCACTTCGGAAGGACAACCACTACAAGATTCTATTTTATAAGATATCTAAGCTAGTCAAACTTCTCAAAGCAGAGAGTAGTGGGAATTGCTAGAGGCCTGGGGCAGAATATTTGGGGAGCCATTGTTCAATGGCTATAAAGATGACTAAGTTCTAAAGATCTGATCTACACCATAGTATCTATAGCTAACAACACTTTATTGCACAATTAAAAATTTGTTAAAAGGGTAGAAGTATATTAAATGTTTTTACCAGAAATTAAGAGAAAAAGTTATATTGCAAAGGTAAGTGTATACAGAGAGTGAGATTTGTGTCCATTTTTTTTAATTTACCATAGAATGAATTAACATGGGTAGAATTGTTGGAAGAAAATCAAAACAAAAATAGGATTAATAATAATAGGAAAAAATGTATTTTTTTTACTCTTCTTTTGAATTCCAACCAAAATCTCATCACCAAAAGTTGAACATCACTTCTAAAATAGTATCTAAAAAATAAGAGTCAGATATTTAAGGGTCCATACAGTTAATGTTATACAACTCTAGAATGATATTGGTGTAAGAATGTCTTTTTCTAAGCCCTGAGATCATTTAGAGTTTTACAGGAACATAGTTTTATGTTTGATTTTTTATAATCTTTCTTCAATGAGAGACTGCCTTGTCCTAGGCTATGTGGATAGGGGTAGATTAAGCATTAGTTCAAGTTCCAAACCTACAGTCGTCTCCTAACTAGTAACTCCTTCCCCATTGGGGAATTTTTCATGTTTAGTGCCTTCCTATAGTTCAGATTTTAGTGATGAGTATGTAAGGTGTCCATGGTGGTCGGGGGTGGGGGGGAGAAGAAGCGAGGAGGTAAAGGTGATGCAGAATATCTCTGTTGGCACCTCTGAAATCAAGCACAAAGATAGGAAATTCTGATTTTTCCTGTGAATAAGAACTACCTCGGACTATGTTTCATGAGTACATGGAACAACCTATGAGCTTTGTAGCAAATAGAAACTCAAGATCTCTATGTGTGAAGCCATGGTCTTCACTGAGCTCTATATTGGTAATGACATGACATATGCAAATATTCATAATTTAGAGAATATAGTCTCATAAAATGGGCCTTTCATTTTTTAGGAAAGTGAAGCATAGAGGAAGGAGATCAAAAAGAGGTTCTGGTCTTTAAAAAAATGGGGCACCTGGGTGGTGCAGTCGGTTAAGCATCCAGCTTTGGCTCAGATCATGATCTCACAGTTCATGAGTTCAAGCCCTGCAGTGGGCTCTGTGCTGACAGCTCAGAGTCTGGAACCTGCTTCAGGTTCTGTGTCTCCCTCTCTCTCTGCTCCTCACCTGCTCTCACTCTGTCTCCTTCTCCCTCAAAATAAATAAACATAAAAAAAAGAGGTCCTGGTCATACTCATATTCAGGTCCAGAGGAGTATTTCTGACTGTGCACAGTTAAAAAAATAATTATTAGCCAAATGATTCAGTGTACAATATAGCAAATCAAAACGCTGTATGATCACACCTGACTCTGGATTCCAGTTTTGCCATTTGTAAACTGGGTCACCCTGGGCAACTAATTGTTCAACTACTCTAAGCCTAAACTTTCTGGTCAGTAAAACTGTAATAATAATAATAATAATAATAATAATAATAATAATAATATCTGTGTGGTTTACAAAAGTTTAATGTACATCATGCAACAGCATATTTTATTAGCTATTGTCTGTGGTTAATTTTATACTGAAAGACAATGGAACAGTTATTCCTCTTACCTTTCAGTGAACGTGAACAACCTTAACAGCAGCTAACATGAAGATACAGATGAATCTCAAGGCTAAATATATTTCCACACCTCTAAAAAATCACAAATATGCCTAACATTTAAAGGAATTCCAAAGACTACTTTGAAAGAACAAGAGTTCTCCAAACTCTCCCTAACTTATCCATGTACTGTGACTTCCAATTATAATGATCTGGTAGCTCTTTGGGTATCTGGTCTAAGGATTGGTGACTAATCCTGTTCTTTAATTAATCAAGCCAGAATCTGGAGGATCATCTTCCATAAAGTCCAGATGGTAAAGCAGGAAAACTAGTAAATGCACATCTACCCTGGCAGTCTAAAAATGAATTCTTTTCAAGTCACCATACTTCATGTTTACTGTCTCAAAGAATTGACCAGGTGTTCATGGAAGCCAACTTTGAGGTTTCTAAATTCTTTCCATCCTCTCTATGCCCTGGGGGCAATACTCACCTCAGTGAAAGATCAAATTCCCTCAGCACACAGGAAGAGAGTTGTTTATTATAAGCACTAAGTGCCAAGTGCATTATTGGAAAACCAGCCAAGATTATTGCACCCTACTCCACGTGAATACCAGAACTTTTTGCTGGTGTTGTTGGAGTTTATCTGATTGTATTTAAGAAGACTGTAATGTAATACTGAAAATTTAACATGAATATAAAAATCACAGTGAACAAAAGCCACTTTTTCTAGAGTAGTTACCTATTCTGACTAGGAAAGTCAACAAAGAATAAAATATTGCAGTATAGCACTTTCAGAAATAAGACATTAGCCAAGGCCTGCTAGAAGTCCAATGTTCCGAGTTCACCTGGTATATCACATTGCCAACATACACGGTCAGGAGAAAACATTTTCAAACAGCCTTAATCCTATTACAATGAAAGCAATTGAAAGCCATTCAAGGCTGAAGAAATAAAGATGTAAAACAGAATTCTTTTTCTGAAAACAGAAAATCTTGATATTATGTTTATAGATGTTAACTTACTATAAAGATATTAATTGTATTAATATTAGTATTAAGATATATTATAAATATATAAAGATAAAGTACATTTTTATATACAGAAGTATTCATATTTAACTACAGCTTTCCATTTAGACTTCTTTAAATCTTAATGTTTTCAACAATATTATCAATCTTAATACATCTCTAATAGTATCAATGGATGTGAACAGAGATAATGAAGTCCTCAAACTCAGTTGAGATCATGACCCTTTTCAAGGTAACTGAAATGTATGTTATTTTTTCTTCATCTAATTTCTTTCAGTGCTTATGACAGGGGAGGGTGATTTTAACACTATTAAGAAATTTTTGTTTTGTTTTGTTTGCTTTGTTTTTAAGGTAGAACTATCTTGAGGTTTATAAAAGAATGTCTTTAAAGTTTATCTTTATTACAGTGAAATAGAAAAACTAAACATGTCTCCATAGCATATTTTGTTAAGGACATAAATTTTTAGGTGGGGCAGAAGCAGGCTAATTTAGTAAAATTATACTGATATAAGCTCATGTTTTCCTTATAAAAATTAGCTAGAAAATGATAAAGAATTAAGGTTTTCCTTTTTTTTTAATATTTATTCATTTTTGAGAGACAGAGAAAGAGCATGAGTGGGGGAGGGGCAGAGAGACAGGGAGACACAGAATCCCAAGCAGGCTCCAGGCTCTGAGCTGTCAGCACTGAGCCCGACTCGCGGCTCAAACCCACATACTGTGAGATCATGACCTGAGCTGAAGTTGGACCCTCAACTGACTGAGCCACCCAAGTGCCTCCAAGAATTAAGTTTATTTTTATTTTAAGTTTTCCTTTCGTATGATAGAAGATAAATTTCAGAAACTCATCCCTTTGTTGTTTTAATACCTCAGCTTTTATCTTTAAAGAAAATAATATGTCAAGAGCTAAGTGTAAACGGTTTTATAGAATTCAGTGACATTAGCCTTTTGCACATAAACAGATTAAAAATTTTAGAAGGACGGCAAAAACTTCACCTCATAGATAAGAGAGTCACGATTCCTACTGTGTAACTCTTGTCAACTTTAATCTACTTGATTTTGCAATGAGAAAAACTGAAAAAAAAACTGAGTATTTTAGCAGTTGTTACTCTTATCGCTATATAAAATATAAGTAAAATAAAAATTTATAAAATACATATAAATATATATCACAGTGATAATTTTCGACATCTTCTGATATGTTGTATTATAAAAGAGTTACGATAACTCTGTGAGGGTCTAAATGGTTATGTTCAGGTGACTGGATATACGTAGTAGCATTGGTATTTCATAATCAACAAAGACAGTGTATTTTTCCAATTCAGCTTTAAGAAACCAGGATTTCAAATGCTAGCCTTGTTCTATAATGGAGATTAGCCCACGCCCTCTGACTAAAGCATATGGAGCTGTATGTCCTAAGAAAAGATAACAGAATGATATTTACATTTTGCAATTCAGTCAATTCATTAACATTTAAGAGATTTTGTTTTGTTTTTTCCCTTGTTGAATACTGGAGTTTTCTTATCGTATCAATTAGACAGCAACTAAACATTAATATATCAATTTGATCGGAGAAATATCCTAAAACAAAGAATGGGAATGTTGTTATTTTCATGACATAATACAAGGTCTCCTGTGATTGACTGATTTAAACAGTGGCTCCAATTGGACTTCTAATTGCTAAGGCACAGAAGAAAAAGCAGTTGCTTCTATGATGAAGTATAGCTTATTTTCCTCCTGCTTGGTTCTAAGTTGGTCTTGTGACTTGCTTTGATCTGTAGAATGTGGCCAAAGTAGCACAGTGGCAGCTACAAGCCAAAGCCTCAGAGATATATACTATGCCTTGGCTTCTCTTGGACTCTTGTCAATTCCATCTGCATAAGCACAAACTACCTTGCTAGAGAATTAGAGTTCCTGCAGGGAAGAGTTGAGATAGCTCAACCAATCACCAGCCATCCCCAGTCACACAGCTGCCTAACTGACTTAAGCCTCCCGCTGATGGGTGAGCAGGGCGAGCCAGATCAGGAACACCGGGCTGCTGAGCCAGCCTTAACACAGAGCGATGGAAACAAATGTTTACTCCTGTTCAGTGCATTGTCACTGTCAATGGCATTACTGTGCTAATAGCTTATGGATACCCCATTTCTAGGTCTTGTTTTATTGCTTATCTCCAAATTTCTTCACATTGCTCTCCTATTCCTAAGGAAACTGGATTATGTGGAAAAGCAGTACTGGAGAGGAAAATACAGAATCAGGACTGGCCCCTAAGTCGCCTGTGTGATCAAAAAATACTTATTCCAACTCCCAGGGTTTCCCTTTCCTCATCTGTAATAATGCACGCATGTCATGTGTTGCATGTGACATAATGTGCTCTCAGGAGTCTATCGTTGCTCTGAAATTCTGTGGTTCTGTGATCTTACGCTCAAACAAGTTCTATACTTTTCATGCAACCTTTCCATTTATATTTTCACAAATTAATCTGACAAACCAAAGCAAGCCATTGTTAAAGGTGAGTGATAACATACTCTATCCATCCTTCTGGACAACAGGAGTACTAATGAAATTGTTTGCTGAGACTCTCTATACCAAGTAATGCTAAGTGGTTCCATCCGTCATCTTAAGGAATCCTTTCAACAAAAGTATAATGTAGTTACTACCGTCCTCATTTTACAAATGAACAAACAATCTCAAGATGGTTTTCTTCTTTAAATTCAAATAAATTGCAAAGTTGTATTCCCAATACCCGCCTAGACATAATGACTATCTATCCACCTATCCTTCAACAGGGGTTTTTGAGGTCTGTCTTAAATGCCTGATATCTTGCCAGCTATTGAAAAATGCCATTTTTTAAGGACTCTAGAAGCTACATATTTCAATTTGTGTAAACATCCCCCACCAGGCCGCAATTAAACATCTACTGACTCAAAGCTCATTCTTTGGTGAGAAAAGACAATTTCTAAACCAGACTGCATAAAGGATGCGACAGAAGAGGTGATACTTGTTTGCTCTAATTTTGACTTAAATCAGTTTCTTGGGTGAAAATTGTAGTAAAAAAGGTTACCCAAGAAAAAGATAAAAAACTTAAACAACAAGCACTTACTTTTTAAAACAATATTACACAGCACAGAATTGCTTTTGTGATGATAAAGAAAAGTGTTTATTCAACAGCTGCTCTATGTTGTGTAAAGGAGTATAAAGGAGTCTAACACGTACGTCTATCCTCAAGGTTGTTACCATTCCAAAGATGAGCAGCCCTTTAGATACCACACTGGTTCTACCAGTGAGCTGGCCACAGCAATGCAGAGAAGTCAGTGCCTCATGGTAACACGGGCCGTGGAACAAACATGGCCCTCTAGTCTTGGCGGGAGACTGTGGGTAGGGTTTAGAATCACTGTGTCAGGACAGAACTCTATACACCAGAATCTCAACTTGCCCTCTCCGTATAGGAAAGGCAATTAGTGCCCCTGCAGTATGAAGGCAGAACAAAAGTAACAGCATAGCAAAGACCAACTCTATCAATAAAAGGGCAGCAAAAAATTATCAGCTTCTTGACAAATTAAGCAACAAACAATGAATTCCAAAAATGCCTAGGGTCATAGAAACCGTGTGTGTGTGTGTGTGCGTGTGTGTGTGTGCAGCTATATAGTATATATGAATAAAGAAAACAGATGTATACACTGATGCTTTACTGGAGCTCAGGATGGAGGCATTAAGTATTTTTTTTCTCATTGCCTCTTTTTTTTTTTTCCAGGAAGAAAAAGTTATTCGAAATACAAAGATAATCAAAAACTAAAGAACTCTGAGTGGATAATTAGCGACACTAATCTATGCTCCCATTTAAGAATTTTCAGTTGACCTCTACAAAGTTTTGTTTCCTCAGGGACACCTACAGATCCTTCAGTAGTCATGGAAAGAATTATATATTTAAATTTGAGGGGTGCCTGTGTGGCTCAGATGGTTAAGCCACCATCTCTTGATTTCAGCTCAGGTCATGATCTCACAGTTGGTGGATTCAAACCCCCCGTTGGGTTCTGCACTGGGCAAGCAAGGAGACTGCTTGGTTCTTTTTTTTTTTCTCTCTCTCTCTCTCCCCCGCTCCCCTGTTTGTGTTCTCACTCTCTCTCAAAAATAAATAAATATTAAAAGAATTTTAAAAAACTAAAGTTAACTTGATAGGAAAACACTTGAAGAGATCATGAGTTACTTTACTTTGCAATAAGATGAATGTAAAAAATTCCTGATTTTACCAATAAAATCTTTCTCATTCCAATCAAATAAATAAGCTAACTCACAAATGCTATGATGATAGTGAATCAATATTACATAATCAAGGCACATCGAATCGGATCCTTTTTTTTTTTGTCCATTCTTTCTGTCTTTTCTATAGTTTCTTTTTCACTAAGTCTAAGGGTTTCTGACATCCTGATGAGGTATTAGATCAAAACCTTTCTAGAGTTTACTGTATAGTGTCTAAGAAGTCACTGTTTAAGGAACCAAAATATACTTGCTTTGGCAGATGTTTGTTTTAAAATGTACCTTTATTTTATTAGTTTGTAATGTGAACTATATTCTAAGAGTGAATCATCTTTGTGTTTCAGGTAGTTTCTTATTCATGCTTTTTTTGAATAGTGGTGAAGAGCACATATATAAAATTTACTTTTTTTTTTTTTTGAGGGGGGGACATACACGTGAGCAAGGGAGGGGCAGAAGGAAAAGGAGAGAAAATCTTGAGCAGACGCCACACCCAATGTGTACAAAAGGCTTGATCTCATGACCCTGAGAAATCGACCTGAGCTGAAATCAAGAGTTGGATGCTTAACTGACTGAGCCACACAGGCGCCCTGGTAGTAAGTGTTTAAATACAATGCCAGCACATGGAGAGAAGCCACACAAATACAATGATCTGAGAACATTTCATCAATCAGTACTTTGTAAATACTTTTTTTAAAAAGTGACACTCTGGTATTCTAAGAATTGATTAGTGAAACTTTAGAGATGAAAAAGTCATTTACCAGAGCTAAATAGACTACATAAAAATAAGCTAATTTCAGAAGTAGACATTATAGAGGTGTCTGGGTGGCTCAGTCGGTTAAGCATCTGTCTTGATCCTCAGCTCAGGGTCTTGATCTCAGGGTCATGAGTTCAGACCCCAGATTAGGCTCCACACTGAGTGTGGAGCCTACAAAAAAAGGTGAACATGATATGTCAAATCAATATTGACTTAAGTTGATTTACAATAAATGGATCTATATTCATAGTTCATTTTTATTTAAAAAATGCCTACTCTTCAAGAATGCCTAATTGATGCAAAATGCCTCTTTTATCTCTTAAAAGGGCAATTGTTATTCGATTTACAGCACATTTGGATAATCCACCAACATTCTTCCCGTTAAGCTTCTTATGCTCTGAATTTCTTTATCAGTGAGCTAACTGGGTGGATAGAATACATTTTTGTATTTAGGCCACAAAACCAAATCAAAACACTATGTATTAAAAGCAAAAATATGGTTAAACAATTGCAAAAAAAAAAGGAAGAAATGTGAATTCAGGGGTGTGTATACATTATTTTATAAATATATTTTTAATTATATATTTGTGTGTGTGTATATATATATATTTTTTAAATAATTAAATTATACATACAGCCAGGCCTGAAATTATAGATGGCTATTTTTAAGAGAAAGTTTTAAGGTTGGTTTAAATTGACAGGTTTTCAGAGAAAACTTAACATAAACACAAGCTGCAATCAGCAGAAATTTTTTGTTTGCTTTTATTTGCATCCACAATTTTTTTTTCTTACACCTGTTAAATTAATCTGCTAAAGTAATGACACAGTCAGGCAACTGAAAGCATTTAATTTTCCATGCAGTTTTAGTTGGGAAATTTCTTTGCATAATTCCAATTCCACTGAAACCTGAAAGATGGAAATGTAGAACTGGATTTTCTGTCTCCAGCATAAGCCAGATATTCTTTGGTGTTAGGAAGAAAAAAAACAGACCTGAAGAATCCACACTATTCATTACTGATATATTTGTTTATCCTCCTGGGTGGCCCATTTGATTTTTCAGAGACTCAAATTCCTTTCTTAGCATTCTTATTCAAAAGAAGATGAAAGCATCTTTGTGGAGTATCACTTTGAATTCTATCACCTGTTTTTTTTCCTCAGTTCATCTAATAGGACAACTTAGCACATTAATTCTGGAGCCACAGGGTCAGAAATCCCAGGTGTACCATGTGTGTGGTATGGGACCTTCAACCAGTGATGTAATCTGGCTCCACTTCTATTGTCCTAGCACTGATTTTTTACGGTTCTGTGACAATTAAACAAATTAGTACCGGAGAACATGAAGAATAGAAACTTTAATTCGTAATTTGTGATACTGGATACATCAACAGTAATTGAAGACATCAATTACAAAAAAATACACAGCCACCTTCTGTATTCTTTTCCTAGGGCTGTCGTAACAACCGAAAGACACTGGCTCAGAACACAAAGTACTCTCAGACCATCCCGGAGGCCAAAAGCCCACCATCAAGATGTGGTTAGGGCCAAGCATTCTCTGAAACCTCTATGCTCCTGGAGGCAGTGACCTTGAGTATAAGAAGGACCAGATCTTCAGCCAGAAGATAGATCCTTAGAACACACACAGTGACCAGTGGTCACTTCGTAAATTCAACTTGTTTACTGACCCACATGAATCTGGAATGGCCGCCCATAACGAGAGAATATATTTATTTGTTGGATATTCAATTTGGACACATGAGACTCCGGTGTGTGTCCAGGTCTTGGGTGTAAGCAGAAAGGGCAAACAAGAATTCTAGGGGCCTCACTCCCTTTTGCTTCTAAAGGAATAGCACTGCTTCCTTTCAGCAGCAGAGTCCTCATGCCATAGGCTTCAGACTCTCTAAAGGCCTCATTACAGGAATGACACTATCTGAAAAGCCTATATACTCCGTTAATGATCATTATGAACAGGAAGAGGAAAGACCTGACTTTCAGACGCGGGGCTTGAAAAGACTCAGTGCTTAATGTTTCCTTGTTCTGTTTCTAGGTCTTATATAAACATGACGAAAAAAATGGACAATTTTCTCCAGTACATTAACTGAAAACTTTTGCCTCCTTCTTCTGTGCATCAAAGTGCAATACAATATGTATGACTTTAAAACAAATATGTTTTGGGACACCTGGGTGGTTCAGTCAGTTAAGTGTCCAACTTCAACTCATGTCATGATCCCATGGTTGGTGGGTTCAAGCCCTGTGTTGGGGCTCTGTGCTGACAGCTCAGAGCCTGGAGCCTGCTTCAGATTCTCCATCTCCCTCTCTCTCTCTCTCTGTCCCTCCCCTGCTTGTACTCTATCTCTCTCCCTCAAAAATAAACAGCAAAAAAAATATATTTTTTAAATAAACAAATAAATATGGGAATGTAAGCTGGTGCAGCCACTCTGGATAACAGTCTGGAGGTTCCTCAAAAAACTAAAAATAGAACTACCCTACGATCCAGCAATTGCGCTACTAGGCATTTATCCAAGAGATACAGGTGTGCTGTTTCAAAGGGACACATGCACCCCCATGTTTATAGCAGCACTATCAACAATAGCCAAAGTATGGAAAGAGCCCAAATGTCCATCACTGGATGAATGAATAAAGACTATGTGGTATATATACACAATGGAGTATTACTCGGCAATCAAAAAGAATGAAATCTTGCCATTTGCAACTACGTGCATGGAACTGGAGGCTATTAGGCTAAGTGAAATTAGTCAGAGAAAGACAAATATCATATAACTTCACTCATATGAGGACTTCAAGAAACAAAACAGATGAACATAAGGAAAGGGAAACAAAAATAATATTAAAACCGGGAGGGGGACAAAGCATAAGAGACTCATAAATATGGAGAACAAACAGAGGTTTACTGGAGGGGTTGTGGGAGGGGGAATGGGCTAAATGGGTGAGGGGCATTAAGGAATCTACTCTTGAAATCATTGTTGTGCTATATGCTAATTTGGATGCAAATTTTTAAAAATTAAATAAATACATACATACATACATAAAATCTTTCTTTGCTTCCTTCTGGCTTCTGGTGGTTCCAGGTAGTCTTTTGTTAAGTAACTAACTTCAGTCTCTGCATTTATTTTTACAAGGCTTCTACTCTATTTATTTTCATCTTTTGTCCCTTATAACATCAACTGTCATCGGATTTAGGGTCCACCTGGATAGTCCAGTATAGTATCATTCAAGATATTTTAATTACATCTGCAAAGACTCTGTTTTACAAATGAGGTCACATTCGCAGGTTCCAAGGGGCAGAATGTGGACTTATGTTTTTGAAAGACACCATTCAACACACTACACCTTCTTTCCCAGATATTTGATTTTTATTTATCAGATCTCTTTTAATTTTTTTAGTGTTCATTTATTTTTGAGGGACAGAGAGACAGGGCACGAGTAGGAGAAGGGCAGAGAGAGAAGGAGACACAGAATCCAAAGCAGGCTCCGGGCTGTGAGTTGTCAGCACAGAGCCCAAGGTGGGGCTCACTCACGAACCGCGAGATCATGACCTGAGACAAAGTCACACACTTAACCAACTGAGCCACCCAGTTGCCCCAGATCTCTTCTCTTTAAAATGAAATTAATATCCTTATAGAAATGATCAATTTTAATATTTTAATAATTAATGGTTTATTAATAAAATTTTAAAGCTACAGCTTTTAAAAAAACATTCAACTTAGAGGTTAGTTTTAATATTTTGTAGTAAACTAATTACCTGATTTTGTTTGATGAAAAGAAACTTGTTACGCCTGAGTTTTTATTCAAATCTTTGTACTAGAGATATACTACAACTTATAGAGCCAATTTTCCTATTATTCACGGTTCCATGTTTCCACAATTTGTCTTTCAATTTCCTAATTATGTTATCAGCTTCTCTACTTGCATACTGTCTAATGTTAGTCTCTGTTGACATTGTCACCATCCTCTGTTCACACCCTCCTATATATAATGTGCAGTCGAGTACCAGATGGAAAGGCAGACGATAAAAAATCAAAACATGCAATTAATTGCTTCCTGTCTCTAGGGAACGCTTTGGCCAAAACGTAGAAGGTTTGGAAGAAAAGAGGACAACTTTCATTTAATTTAGTCATATCCTTGGCTATTGATCAAGAGGTAGTTCTCTCTTTTTTCAACATAGAGGGGAGGCAGAAAAGAATTTAGGCAGGAAAATTAAAGAAAAGCTCTATAAGCTCAAGGACCCGTCTCAACTGTGCCTGGAGTTCATCCTACAGCTGTGATACTTAGATGAAATGTTTGCAGATAACCACCTCTACAGTTACTGTAAAAATGTGTTGTTTGTAATAGTATGGGTTGCTGGAAATTGTCCATTAATATTAAATTTTTCAATTCATGTCTTGTCCAATAGAAATTGTATTTACAAATGAAAAGGATAATGGATCCTACCTGGAGGCTCTCTATACTACAAGATCTACCTTTACCTGGTCAAGCAGGAAAAGTGAACTGTATTTATGTCTGATATGGAAAGGAAAAGTTTCATAAAGCTTTCTATGTCATTTAAGGTTCTGAAGAATAAGATGCTACTTTAAAAACGTTATTTCTAAGAACAGAGACACAACGTAAAAAAGGCAAAGTGTTTTCAAGGGGTATTTTGACTTCATAAAGTAATATGTCAACAGGAATACAGATTTCTCATTATAAATTAGGAAAGGAGACATTTTCTAGAGTATCAAAAATCTTATTCAAGGTTTTTTTTACTGAAAAAAAACTCCCCAGGATTTTAACTGAGGAGGAAAAAATTCCCCAGGTATTATATTAATATATTTTCACTAGCAAAAGAAAAAAAAAACAGTCATGTAAATTCTAGAATTTGAGTATTTTCTAATTTCTCAGGTGCTAGTACTTCTTAAAAACACTTTGCTACAACACCATTTCACTCAGCTTCTTACCAACTATAACAGGATGGCTTACTTTGTTCCTCTTTTAAAGTAAATGGGAAGTGCTCTAAATGGAAAAGAACAAGACAGAAAGAGAGAAAGGAGAATCAGACAGCAAATAGTCTATCTAAAGTTGTGATCTTTTAAAAAACAAAATTAGAAAACAAGTATTCACTTAAACAAATCATGTCAGGCACAAAGGACATAATGGGTTTGGCATGTGGTCCACTGGGAAGGTCATCCTCACATTTTTGGCAGCAATCACGTAGGTTGTGGTTAATGTTGAGAGAATTGGTCAACTAACTTTCTAACTTACTTTCTTTTCTTTCTTTTCTTTCCTTTCTTCCTTTTCTTTCCTTTCTTTCCTTTTTTCCTTTCTTCCTTTCTTCCTTTCTTTTTCTTTCTGTCTTTCGATCAAATACTAAACAAAGCAACGTTTGTACCACCAAAACCGAAAACTGGGGACAAATGGGAACAACTTTTCATTTTTATATCTAGAGTCTCCTTGCTGGCAGGAGTGGGTCCCATGGTATTGAATCATGTATTTTAGTTCATCAAAATAGGACTTTGTGACTTTTTCACGTTTAAGAGCCCTCGTGAATCTTTGGTTAATGGTATTAGAAAAGGTGTACATATTTCTTCATAGAAATGAGAAGCCAAGCTGTTTTAGTTTGTGATCCCCAGTTATAAGACAAGGATTCATATGCATATGGTCTATTTGGAGGTGATCTTAGGAAACACAGGAGTGGGGGAGGGGTATGAGGGACACGGGGAAAGGGCAAAAAGCAGGAAAGCCTCTATTAAGAAGAGGGTTTGTGCTGGGGCAAATGATCCTCCATTTAGTTGACTCCCTCCTGAGAATCTGTGTGGAGCGTGCCTCCATATTGTCATCTACCAACTCTCACCCATCAGGTCTTCCACTGGTTAAGGATGACCCTGGAGATGTGAAATCCTGTGCACTTTACTGTTGTGGAGCCAGAGTGGGTCTCAGAGTAGCAAACAGATGCAGGCATTTGCACTGGGGCTTTGTCATGAGGCTGAAACCTGTTCACCTCAGCTACAAGGAATAGAGAGGAGACATTCAAGAATTTTCTTCCAAGGTTTGGCCAAAATTTAATCCCCCAAATTATTTATGCTTGGATCAAAACACAGAGCCCATGACATTTTTGGTAATACTGAGCATGAACCAGCGATCCACGTTATAAAGCTAGGAAGAAAATTCCTTTAAAAAAAAGACATTTTTCTGAATGTTTCCGAAAAATCCATTCTAGTTCCCATAAATGTAGTCTTCATGTTTCAAATGCAGCTTTTCTTTCATTTACCAACTAAATGAGGAACTTTAATAGCTCTATTAAAAGTATCTTTAATTGAAAGTCAAGTCAGTGACTAGAAAATAAATTCCTTTGATATCTAAGATGTTTTAGCCCTGTTACAAAAAAAAAAAAAAAAAAGGATGTTGTCTTGAGTAGCAAACTTCAGGTAAGTTTGTTTTTAAAACCACTACTTAAAGGGTAAAATGTTTATCCTATTTATAACTCCTAAACCATTAAGAGGTAAGACATTGATGAACTGCTTACAGCATGTTAAATTTCAATATTTCTTGAGGTGCCTGGGTGGCTCAGGCAGTGGGCATCTGATTTCAGCTTAGGTCATGATCTCACAGTACATGAGTTCGAGCCCCGTGTCGGGTTCTGTGCTGACAGCTTGGAGCCTGGAGTCTGCTTCAGGTTTCCGTGTCTCCCTTTCTCTCTGTTCCTCCTCTGCTCGCATTCTGTCTCTCTCTCTCTCTCTCTCAAAAATAAAGATTAAAAGATAAATTTCAGTATTTCTTTTTTTTTAAAGAGTACTTTATTTTTTTTAACATTTATTATTTTTGAGAGACAGAGAGAGGTAGAGCACAAGTGAGGGAGGAGCAGAGAGAGAGGAAGACACAGAATCCAAAGCAGGCTCCAGGCTCTGAGCCATCAGCACAGAGCCCGATGCGGGGCTCAAACTCACAAACCATAAGATCACAACCTGAGCTGAAGTCAGACGCCCAACCGACTGCACCACCCAGGTGCCCCTGATTTCAGTATTTCTTTTCCAGATCTAGAATACCAGATAAAAATCAAGTATTTCATTTCACAGAGATGATGTGACTGATTTTTTTTTTCAATGTTTATTTATTTTTGGGACAGAGAGAGACAGAGCATGAACGTGGGAGGGGCAGAGAGAGAAGGAGACACAGAATCGGAAACAGGCTCCAGGCTCTGAGCCATCAGCCCAGAGCGAGCCTGACGCGGGGCTCGAACTCACGGACCGCAAGATCGTGACCTGGCTGAAGTCGGACGCTTAACCGACTGCGCCACCCAGGTGCCCCGATTGATTTTTTTTAAGTAGCTAGCATCTTAGAAAAGATCTGGGAAAAGTAGGCTGTGAAGAATGGCATGTCAAGAACTACCTGCAATGGTTGAGGCGTTTGGTCACTGTTATTTATTTATGCGATAATATGAAAATCATATTATCTCAGTATCTTTATCTCCTTTGCTCTTTTTTTTTCCTTTTTATTTAAAAGCTTTCAGTAGCAGTTCCATGTATGTAATTACACTTGATTCATTTTATTTTCATTCTTTGGTCGTGTTACCTACCACGTATCTTACATGGAACGTGACATCAAAAATATCACAAATTTGGAACAACCCCATCTCTTTTGCTTAGCAATCCTTTGCTTCACCAACGGAAATGTATTTTCTGAACGGACTTTGCAATTTGGGCCAATATTTTGGAAACACAAAGTCTCGCCATTGTGTCTCTAAGATGGCTTGTTTATATGCTCGCACAGTTTATTAGTAAACACAGCTGAATAACTAAAATTCAAAGCAGATTCTTGAGCAAGCAAATTTGACCTTAGTTATCATGACACTATGTTTACCCTCCAAAAGACCCGTTTTCCTTCTCACCCAGCAAAGTGAGGGCTAACCTGAGTGACAATGTATTTTATTAAGGTCCCTTTTATACAGAACAACCATACCTGCAAAGAAAACTACTGACTGATGATTAACCTTTGACCTTTGGAAACACAGAATTTTGGCTTCTTTATCACTGATTCAGATTCTGAGGGGAAGTATTCAATTAATACTGTCAAGCTACATGGTACAGAAAAAACATTTTGTTGACTCAAAGTTAAATCATGTCAAAAAAAAAAAAAAACAGCAGGAAATTGTCACAGACCAATCTGGACTGCCTCAACTCTGGCTTCCTGGTAACAGAATCATTTTCTAATAATGTATAAACTGAGCGCGGCTGGCAAATCAGTTGCGTCCATGACCATTGTGCCTGAAAATATGTCTACTGTAGCATATTTCTTTCATATTTTCTCCTGCTCTATTTCATGTTCAAGTAATAACTCATTTGTACAAATGGATAAAAACAGCAAATCTAAAAAAGGGAGTAATAGTAGGAGGTTGTTTAGGAATCAAAACACTTTAAAATAGCACAGCTGTTCTGATATTGTTATCATGCCAGCTGTTTCTGATGGTTAGGTGATGGTAAGAGGCAGAAAAAACATTTAATGCAACTATTTTGCAAACCATGTTTCAGCCATCGTGGTATGCACTTATCTTTCAATGTGATGCTCCCCATATGTACACACTGAAAAGATGCCAATAAAACACATGTGCTCTTCATAAGATCTAAACTTATGAATGCAATTCTTGGTACTTCCTACCCATGGGGCAGAGACTGAACACCAGGGAGGAGTCCTCACTCAAAGAAGTGAATTCTGCATTTCATACAGGATAGCTTACATTCATTTCCTAAAGCGTCCAGAATAAATGGTGTGATTCATAGAGTCTCAGGAACAGCCTGGGTTTACCTGGCCATTTGCTTCTCCCCTCAACCCTACAGCCAAAATTTCCACCTAGAAGCTCGTATCTGAGACTTTCAACCCTGAACATTTCTCCTTGAAGTGGACATGGTTACGTACAGCATCCTTACCGGAAGGAGACACACAGGTAGAGAATGAGAATATGGGCTTTTGACGTAAACCACTTTGTGTGATTATTCCTGGCTAGATAACTCACTTCACTTTTCATGTCTGTTTCTTCGCTATTTCTTCATCTATACTATGTGTACTGTAATGGTCTCTGAGGGGTTAATTCTAAGGACTACGTAAATCAATTAAGATTAATGCCTGGCCTCTAGTAAGCATACCATAAATTTAGTTATCATTGACATGAAACATTTCCATTTAACCATCAGTTGTCTTATATGTAGATATACTTGTTTGTCACCTACTTAGCGTAAATTAAAAGGCTAATGTGATAGCCTAGCTTACCACCAAAACATTTTCCCACTTTGGCAGTATTAAACATTAAAAATATTACCAATTTTTAGGAACAGCAATGTAAATTGCATAAATTCATTGTTAAAGTCTCTGCATAAATCGATTCTAGTCTTGCACAGTCAAAAACAAATGGACTAAAGCATAGTTAACAAAAAACAATCTAGCCAAACTTTAATATTTTCTTTAAATCCTTATTGTACTAATCCTTCTATTATATCTATTTATAAATTTTCTCTTAACAAAAACTCTAATGGTGTAGGAGCTACATGTAAGTCATCCTTGAATATTTGTACTTCATACATAACTATTCAATAAGTATTTAATGAATTAAATATATGGCAAGTTATATTTTAAAGGAAAAATAGAAATATAGAACTACAGGACACAGGTGTTATAGAGAGACAAAAACATCTCTAAGATTCTTAGAAAAGGGAGGGCCCAGGGCAGAGAAAGAAAGTCTGAGGTACTTAGGTCTAAAAACATAAATGCTGACAGGAATGAGTTAGGAGCTAAGAGACATAGATAAGTGTATTCACTTCATCAGTGGGAGTGTTGGCCTTAATGTGTTGCATTTTTTTTCCCACAGGAATTAATGTGATGTCATTCATAAACTTCTAAAACCATTAAGCCTAGAAAAAGAAAAATTCAATATTTAACATGATTACCTCACCCCAAATGAAGTGATAAAAACACACACACACACACAAGGTTTTTTATGAAAAGGAACCTATGACCATGAATCATCTGTCAATTAAGAAAAACTGTTTTTTTTTTCAGTGTTTTTCAGATAGCAAGACTCAGCAATTGCCCTTTTGCTAAACATTATACAAGATCTTAAATCAAGTTTAAGTGCATTCAAAGAATATACAATTATTTGTGTTCAACATGAATTCTTCTCAAGTTGATAGTTAAAACCTTTCATAATCCTAAAATATTTCCCATCCACTTGTGAAAAAATATTCTCTCCCCCAAAGGGATATGATCTCATGAGTATACTTGCAGAAAATGCGTGGACTTACCTATATATAAGAGGGGACATGAAAACAAAAGATGACAGAGGATACACTATGGGATGGTAAATCTGAAGAATCAGAGTCAGCATTAAAAGCAACAACACATTTCAAAAGAGAATCACATTATAATGTAGCGGGGGTCCTCGAGATTTCACCACCAATGTTCTCAGGTTTGATGATAAAATCGAGGTCCCTCAAGGGAAATAAATTATATAAGGTTCTAAGTGATGTGATGAAACTAGTCCTGGGAATCAAACACTGGTCTCAGGTCCAGTTCCATCCACTACAATATGCTACAAAGACTGGAAAGAAAACAATGAGAAATAAAAGAAATGGCTTTAGTGCTCCAGAGACCAAATGAAAGGATAGAACTAAAGTTCTTCAGATGGAAAAAATAAAATGAGATACACCAGCCTCAATAATCATGTGGATAAGATCCCGGAAAGAAATTGGTAGATGACAAGAAATTATCAACCAGAATTCACTCAAAGGAAAATTCACGTATTTAAGCCTGAATCAGATGACTTTTACTGATTTTACAAAAATCGTACAGTAGCAACATTACCTGGATAGCTGAAGCATCCCTGAAGTGTAGTCGACTACATAAGAGGAGAAAGCTACTAGAAAACATAGCAGTTGAGAGCGGGAGAGAAAACATGAGTTTCAAGAGCTTGGGTTTACTTTTCGTGATAGCACGATAAATGAATCCTAAGACATGTTTCAATTTCCCCATTTTGTCAAATGTCTACTGGAGACGTACCTTTACACAGATCAATGAGGTAAAAACTATTCTGTGTGTTGATTTGAGACAGGCCAGGATATAGTCTACTTAAATATACAGAAGGGGGCTTAAGGAGTAGAATTGGCCTAGAACTAACCTTATAAATTGAGTGGGATGAACAGTTGGTTGATGAAGCAAGCTGTGAGCTCTGCATGAACTTGTGAGTAAAAGACAAAAACATAGTCTCCCGATAATATATAGCAAGGCAAATAAAAACTGGCATGCATTAGTGTAATGGTGAATGGGGGTTGCACATGGGGGTGGGGGTACAGAATATATCCTAAAATAACAGGTTATATTCTGTTATTTTAGATTATATTCTGACTAGTCAGTTGAACATAAAAATGGGGACCAATGAATAGATGATCATTTATAATGTATAATTTAGGATGTAGGAAATCAAATGTAACATGGGAATTAGAACAATTATGGAATTAGGTAATCACCTATCTTTTTAATTTTTGTATTCAATATATTTTACCTTAATAAAAAATTCAATTCACCCATTTGTCCCATCCCCCCACTCCACACGTCTTACAACACCCATCTGTTCTATATACCTATGAGCTTTTGTTTTTAAGATCTCACATATAAGAGAGATGATAGGGAATATGTCTGACTTACTTCATTTAGCATAATGTTGTCAAGATCCATTCATGTTTTCACAAATGGCACGGTTTCATTCTTCTATGACTGAATAATATTCTATATGTATATAACTATTTATTTATCTATTGATGGACACTAGGTTGCCTCCATGTCTTGGCTATTGTAAATAATGTTGCAATGAACATGGTGGGGGGTGCATATACCTTTTCTAGTTAGTGTTTTTATTCTCTTCAGATAAATACCCAGAAGTGGAATTGCTGGATCTTATGGTAGTTCTTTTTTTAATTTTTATAAAAAATTATTGAGGAATCTCCATGCTGTTTACCGTAGTGGTTGTACCAATTTATATTTCCACCAACAGTGTACAAGAATTCCTTTTTCCCTACATCTTTGCCAACACTTGTGTTTTTTCTTTTTTTATACTAGCCTTTCTAACATGTGTGAGATGATACCTCATTGTGTTTTTGATTTGCATTTCCCTATTCATTAATGATGTTGAGCATCTTTTCATGTACTTGTCTTCTGTCAAAAAATGGCTCTTCAGATCTTCTGCCCATTTTTTTTTGTCCATTTTTTAAATGGATCTTTTTTTGCCATTGAATTGTAGGAGTTCTTTGTATATTCTGGATACCAGGCTCTTATCAGATATATGGTTTGCAATTCTTTTCTCCTGTTCATTAGGTTGCCTTTTCATTTTGTTGATGGTTTCCTTTGCTGTGCAGAAGCTTTTTAGTTTGGTGTAGTCCTACTTATTTATTTTTGCTTTTGCTGTCAATTTAAAAACATCGTTGCTAAGATTTTATCAAGGAGCTTACCACCTATGTTTTCTTCTAGGATTTTTAGGGCTTCACGTCTTACACTAAAGCCCTTAAAACATTTTGAGTTCAATTTGTGTATAGTATAACATAGTGGCCCAGGTTCATTCTTTTGCATGTGACTGTCCAAATTTGTCAGCACCATTTATTGCATACTGTCCTTTCCCCATTGTATATGGTTGGCTCCTCTGTCATAAATAAAGTGACCATATGTGCATGCTTTATTACTATAGTTTTCAAAGAGAGTTTGAAATCAGAGATCGTATGTCTAGCTTTATTCTTTTTTTTCAATATTGCTTTGGCTATTCAGGGTCCTTTGTTTTATTTCTGTGAAAAATACCATTGGAATTTTGATAGGGATTGCATTGAATCTATGCATTGCTTTGGGCAGTGTGGACATTTTGACAATGTTAATTCTTCCAACCCATGAGTATAGAGTAGTTTTCCATGTATTTGTGTCTTCTTGTATTTTTTCATCAATGTCTTGTAGTTTTCAATATACAGATCACTCAGCTCCTTGGGTAAATTCATTTCTATATATTTATTTTTGATGCAAAGGGAATTTTCTTAATTTCTCTAATAGTTAATTAGTGAAAGAAAGACAACAGGAGCATCTGGGTGGCTCATTTCATTAAGTGTCTGAGGTCAGGATCTCATACATTTCATGTATCCGAGCCCCACGTCGGGCGCTGTGCTGGCCTCTGCAGGGCCTGCTTGGGGATTCTCTGTCTCCCTCTCACTCTCTGCCCCTCCCCTGTTCTCTTTTTCTCTCTTAAACAAATAAATGAATAGATGAATGAACAATAAAAATTGAACAGATTTTTTCACATTACTTTTATATCCTGCAACTATACTCAATCTGTTTATTAGTTCTACCAGTTTTTAAATGGAGTCTTTAGGGTTTTCTCTACATAATAGGTTTTCATTTTCAGGTAGTTACAGTTTAACTTCTTCCTTTCCAATGTGGATGCCTTTTAAATTTTTTTCTTTTAATTTTTGGCTTAAGTACTCTGGTTAGGACTTCCAATACTATATCATATAAGTATACTAAGAGTGGACATCTTTGTCTTGTTACTGATCTTAATGGAAAAGCATTGAGCATTTCACCATTGAGTGTGATGCTAGCTGTGGGTGTGTCACATATGGCCTTTATTAGGTTGAAATACATTCTCGCTATATTAACTTTGTTTAGAGTTTTTATGATAAATGGATGCTGAAATTTGTAAAATGTTTTCTGCATCTATTGAGATGAACATATGACTTTTATTCTTCATTTTGTTAACACTGTGCAGCACACTGACTGATTGGCAGACGTTGAAACATCGTTGCATCCCTGAAATAAATCTCATTTGATCAAGGTGTATGATCTATTTAATCCATTATTTTTTTTTCAACGTTTATTTATTTTTGGGACAGAGACAGAGCATGAATGGGGGAGGGGCAGAGAGAGAGGGAGACACAGAATCGGAAACAGGCTCCAGGCTCTGAGCCATCAGCCCAGAGCCCGACGCGGGGCTCGAACTCACGGACCGCGAGATCGTGACCTGGCTGAAGTCGGACCCTTAACCGACTGCGCCACCCAGGCGCCCCTATTTAATCCATTATTGAATTTAGTTTGCTTTTATTTTGTTGAGCATTTTTGCATGCATGTTCATCAGACATCATGGCCTGTATTTTTTTAACTGTTTGTTCGTTCGTTCGTTCGTTCATTCATTCATTCAGATGCCAACCTTGCCTGGTTTTACTACCAGGGATAATGGAGGCCTTATAAAATGTGTTTGCAAGAGTTCCCTCCTCTTACATTTTTAGGAAGAGCTTGAGAAGAATTGGTATTATCCTTTTTTGAATGTTTGTTAGAATTCAGCAGTGAAGCTATCCGTCTCTAGACTTTTGTTTGTTGGGAGATTTTTGATTACTGAAGCAATTTCCTGCTAGTATTTAGTCTGTTCAGATCTCCTATTTCATTATGATTCAGTCTTTATGTTTCTAGGAATTGTTCCATTTCTTTTAGGTCCAGTTTGTTGGTGTGTAAATGTCCATGGTGGTCTCTTATGATCCTTTGTTCTGTGTTATCAGTGGTAAATCTCTTTCATTTATGATGCGAATCATGCTTCTTGTTGAAAGCAACTGAGGATTTCTCAATTTTGTTTATCTTTTCCAAGAACCAGTTCTTAATTTCATTGATCTTTTCTTTCATCTTTTTAGTCTCTATTTCACTTACTTCTAGTATAACTTTGATGTTTCTTTTTCTCTTTTTCTTTTTAAATGTTTTTATTTATTTTTGAGAGACACAGAGACAGAATGCAGGTGGGGGAGGGGCAGAGAGAGAGGGAAGCACAGAATCCCAAGTGGTCTCAGGCTCTGAGCGTCAGCACAGAGCCGGACGTGGGGCTCCAACTCACGAGCTGTGAGATCATGACCTGAACCGAAATTGGACGCTCAACCAACTGAGCCATCCAGGCGCGCCTCTTTTTCTCTTTTTTTGCTGACTTGGGGTTTTCTTTTTCTTTTTCTCATTGCTTCAAGTATACATTTAGATTGCCATTTTTTCTTCTTTCTTGAGGTAGGCATTTATTGCTATGAACTTCCCTCTTAAAGTTGCTCTTGCTGCATCCCATAAATGTTGGTCTATTACATTTCCATTTGTCTTAAGGGTTTTTTTAATTTTCTTTGAGCCCCTCCCCTTTGTGATTCAGTGGCATGTTTAATCTGCACATATTTGTAGATTCTCCAGTTTTCTTCATGTAATTAATTTATAGTTTCAAATCACTGTGGTCAGAAAAGATTCTTTTTACCATTTTAGGTCCTCTTCAATTTACTGAGACTTGGTTTGTGGTCTAACACAGGATCTATTTTCAAAAAGATTTTATGTGCACTTGAGAAGAATGTGCATTCTGTTGCTTTTGGATGGAGTGTTCTGTATCTAAATGTGAAGTCTATCTGATCTAACATGTCATTTAAGGCTGATGTTTCCTTACACATTTTTCTCTCTGAATGATCTATCCACTGATGTAACTGAAGTGTTAAAGTCTCCTACTATTAGTGTATTGCTATCTATTTTTTCCCCTTTAGGTCTCTTAATATTTATTTATATATTTAGGTGCCATATACAATAATGACAATAGGTAATCCTATCTTAATAATCAATTTTAGGTTCAGGAGAATGAAATCTGTCTCTGGGTGGATGACAGGAAAGAGAAACAATTTATTCATCAGAGATTTGTGAATGAGCACTTACTATATTTCAGGCAATAGTATGAACAAGGATAGTTAAGGTTTCAATGCTAATTCAACAGGGAGAACAAAAGATTCTTTAAACAGGGACCTAGGGTTGATGGACTCAAAAACTGCCTAGTAACCAGTGCCAAAGCAGATACTCCCATGGGTATCAGTGCTGATGTTCAGAGTATTAGGCCACACCACCTTATTACAATGTTGCTGGACTATGATTTCTATTCTTTCATCATTTTTTGAATTCTTAATTTCTTATAGAGAAAGTACTATAAACTATTATACATCTTTATCTTATACTTTCAACCATGTTTTTTTTTCTCTGTTTTGTTTTTGTTTTTGTTTTTTTAATGTGTACTTCATAGCTCCTTGGAAATAATATAAGAAAAGAAAACAACAAATTCTGGATGTGGAGTTAAACCATCTGGATAAAGCCACAGTTCTGAAATTTACTATTTGGTTTTGAAGAAGGCTTTGAGACTTTCTGAACTTCCATTTTCTTCACTATAAAATGGATATAATAATTCCCACCTCCTACATGTTTTCTAAGAATTGAATGTGCCAATACAAGTGGTAATTTATCATAAAATCAAGTTATCAGTGTTTTTTTTTTTAAGTGGCAATTCAAACTTTTCTCCCAAATGAAATTTCTAGCGGACTCTCACTAACAAAAACAGTAATATTCAAATGCATTTTTATCAAGTATTTCCTGAGCTAAAGCATGTAATAGTTTTTATTAAAAGTTTTTGACAAGAACATTTATATTTCAGGTTCCAATTTACTATATATTTGTTGCATAGAATCAAGAACATTAGGATTCCCACAATGAAGAAGTTGCAAATGACATCTCAAAAAAACAATTCCTAATTAAAACATTTACCACATTTTTTGTACAATTAATTTAAAAAGTTACAGATGGCACATAGTAAAATTTTTAAACAATAACCATGTTGTAAAGGAGAATGCAATAGAATAAAACTAAAAGGAAATTAATCTTTACTGCCACCCAGAATTGAGGATCTTTTACATACAGAATCTTACACACAGATCTTTTACGTACAGAATAACTCTGGTAACAGTTTTCTGTATGTATCATCCAGAAATAGTCTCTGAATTTGAAGTATAGTAACCAGACATTGTTTAACTGTTTGATTGCTTGCAATATCATATGCTGTTAAACTAAGTTGATCTAGAAACTTTAAAGAGAAATAAATATTATGTGAAAATTTAATCAATTGCTCTCAATTCTTAAAATATCAAAATGATATAATGCACAATATTTATTTAAAAAATTTAAATGTTAAAATGATCCAGTGATATCACAATACAGTGATACTGAAATCAACAACTGGATGCTTAACCAACTGAGCCACCCAGGTTCCCTATTCACATAACTTTTAAACATAAGAATTGAAGTGTTGGGATTTTGAGCGTCTATGGATATGATAATTTAAAAGAAAACTTAGAGGGGTCCCTGAGGGGCTCAGTCAATTGAGCAACTGACTCCTGATTTTGGCTCAGGTGATGATGTCAGGGTCATGAGACAGAGCCCCACCTCTGTGCTGGGCTTGGAGCCTGCTTAAGATATTCTCTCTCTCTCTCTCTTTCTGTCTCTCTCTCTCTCTTCTTCTCCCTCTCCCTCTCTCTCCCCCTCTCTTTCCCCTACCCCCAACCCCACTCTTGTGTGTGCTAAATAATGATGATAATAATAATAATTATTATTATTATAGTAAAGGAAAACTTTAAAAAATACTGTCAAAAAATCTGGAATTTCAGACAGCTGTAATTGACAATTGGTGCAGTCTGGCTTTATTTAAGTGATTCAAGATTCAGTAATTACAAAACTGAAAAACATGTCTATAAATACATAAATCACTGTGAGAATGAATAAATCCTAGCTACCAATGCAGTATTCATTGTTTGGTAGATCGATGAGAATGGAGGTTAACCCCAAAGACCTCGTGTGTGGGCCCTCCTTCCTTGCATGTATACGTAACTCAACATCTTGCATCGGCTGACAGATGGAAACTTCAAGAAAAAGGCCCTGAAACATCATTCTGTGTATGTAAATTGATACTTCCTTGTTCCTAGACCACCTAGGTCCTTCCAGAGGACCACCCCACAGCTGGAGCTAATGCCTTCCTTATATTGATTCCATTGTGACATGCAATTAGTATGCATACATGCATTAGTATGAAAAGTCTACATATCTCACTCTGAGTACAAAAAATTAGGAAACAAATAACATGTTGGAACTGTACTTTTGAATTAAAAACTGTTATTTTCCTCCTTCTTATCCATGTGTTGGCAATACTCAATAATTAGCACCACAAAGTATACTGTTTCAAGAATCTGAACTTAGAAATCCACTGAATCCCAATACCTAGTTCAGAACATATGAAATAAAAAGTTTGCTGTATGTATATGTGTATATGTATACATAGGCAATTTTCAAATTACTGAATTTTTATTTTTAAAAAAATTTTTTTTCAATGTTTATTTATTTTTGGGACAGAGAGAGACAGAGCATGAACGGGCAAGGGGCAGAGAGAGAGGGAGACACAGAAACGGAAACAGGCTCCAGGCTCTGAGCCATCAGCCCAGAGCCCGACGCGGGGCTCGAACTCACGGACCACGAGATCGTGACCTGGCTGAAGTCAGACGCTTAACCGACTGCGCCACCCAGGCGCCCCAGCAAATTACTGAATTTTTATATCAGGCTATACATTTTAGATGCCCAGAGTGCTTCCATGCATTATTTAGATTCTCACTTAATAAAATATGATTGGAGAAAGTAGTGGTGCATAGTGAGCTTGCTCACCAAAAATCAGAAACAAAAGTAAACTAGAATAAATCAAATGGTGAAATAACTTACATAAAACCTTGGTTTGTGAATATAATTTGTTCCGGAAACATGCTTGTAATCCAAAGCACTCATATATCAAACTGAGTTTCGAGAACCTTTGGTTCAGTTGTGATCATGTGACATTCAGCCTCACATACTACTCGTGTTGCAAGACATCGCTCCTTTATCAAGTTAAAATTTATGAGATGTTTGCTAAAATAAATAATCCTGATAAAATTTTTTTAAAAAAAGAAATGCTGGCTTCTTTTGCAGAACACTCACAGCACAAATTACTCACAAACCGAGGTTTTACTGTGTATGCATTAATTCACACAAATCCTAACTCAAAGTGATAAAAAACCATTTGAGTCTCTAATAATATAACTGAATCTCAAGTGGAATTTAGGTCAGTCCAGACAAATCTGTGAGCTCGGCATGAGCAATGTATAGACCATTAAACTTCTTTGCCTAATGTTAACTATTTCTTGTTTTCTTGGAAGCACTTTTGTTTTATGATACTCAGACACATATCTAACTTTTTAAAAACTGACTACTTGACTTAGAGGCAAAGGAGGTAGAAGAGAAAGAGAGCTAGGCAGAGCAAAAAAGAGAGTGAGAGCATCGACGGAGATACAAAAACAGAAAGAGAGATTAGACACCATTTGACATCATTTGAGCAAGGGATCTTGTCACCCTTCCAATTTCGTGAACCAGAGAAGTCTCACTTTTCATCAGCCAGCAAGTGAGGGTTCTCTTACTTGTGTTTAGAAGACTCTGAGAGTCACTGAGGGGTTTTAACCAAGAACAGAATCAGATCTCTATTTAGAATGACAAGTTCTACAGCAGGGAGGAAGATGGATTGAAGATAGGGAGGAGGTTTTTTACAACCGTCACAGTGAGCAAAACTACTGGCTCAACGAAGACATTGGTTCTGAGGAGGTAAAAGTGACAGACTTTAATGATTCATCATTTAGGGGATCAGAGGAGAAGTAGAAGAAGAAATATTAAATAACCTTCAGGATCTTGCCTCGAGAGTTCGGTTTCTAACACCATTTGAAAAGATGATGAGTAAAGGAAGCATAATAGCTTTGAGGAGGCCTAATGATAGTTTATTGCCAGGAAATGTTGACTATCTGTAGACTAGTCAAGGGAAAGTGCAATAGAGAGGTGAGGTAAATATCCAGAGCCCAGGAAAGAAAATTCTGCAGAACATAAAGTATATTAAGATGACACCAAATGGTAATATATGCTACAGAGTGAAACTCAAGGGCATCAGAAACCAACACCAAAATGGAACTGAATCATGACGACTGATGACATGAAAATACACCTATGATATTAAATGAAAAAAGTATTACATCTCAGCTATGATAACAATGCAAACATATATCTATGGAATATATCTGAACGACAACACATAAAGAAAATGTTAATTGCTGAGTATCTGAGTTCTTCTTTTTTTAGAACTTTTGTTTCTTCTCCTGCTATATTGTTGTCTTTTTGTTAAAGTAGCATGCACAAAAATATCCAATAAAAGTGACTCCCCAGGCAATCATTACCATGTAAATAACCACATGAAACCTATTAGCATCTATGAAGTTATTTCTATTATATTCAGACACATGACCTCTTAGTTATTCCTTCCAGATTGTGAGCCCTAATTATTTAAGTGTATCTTTATAGAAACCTTGCCAATCCTTTGATCAGTCTAATTGGGTCTTTAAAAACTTTCTTCTCCATTATAACAGTATTGAAGTGTAACAGCCAGTTATCATACAACCCAGGTTTGGTGCTCAGAAGCCTCGGTCCCCCAAGTCTTGTATCTAGGTAATAGCAAAACCTGCCACTAACCACTGTTCATTAAATGTTGGTTTAATAGATAAATAAGCACTTAATTTCTTTTTTTAATTCTTTTTAATGTTTATTTATTTTTGAAAGAGAGAGCACGAGTGAGGTGGGGGCAGAGAGAGAGGGAGACACAGAATCAGAAGCAGGTTCCAGGCTCTGAGCTGTCAGCACAGAGCCCGATGTGGGGCTCGAACTCATGAACTGCGAGATCATGACCTGAGCCAAAGCCGGACTCCCAATCAACTGAGCCACCCAGGTACCTCTATAAGCACTTAATTTCTAATAGAAATCCTCATTATGACAGCCCATCAAAGTCTTTTGTATGTCATTGTCTTATATTGGTCTAATGCTGTCAGAAAACTATCCAGAATTTTATCATTGTTTTGGGGTTTTGTTTTTGTTTTTGTTTTTTTACTATATGTCAGAGATTGGCAAATTATGCATTTTTGTAAATTAAGTTTTATTACAAAACTGCCACACTCATCATGCAGTCTTAGTGCTTACTTTTTCAGTAAAATGGCAAGACTGAGTAGTTTCAACAGAAAACATATGGCCCACAAAGCTTGAAATATTTACTCTGTGGCCCTTTTCAGAATGTTTACCAATTTCAGATATATAACATAAATGATATCTAAAGTTTATCATTTTTGTGTTTAATGACTATATATACAAAATCTTTGTCCGAAGAAACATTTTCTCTTCTTTCTGTTCATAACTTCATGAATACTCCATAGTATTACCCTATTTATAACCCAAACGAAGTTGCATCATTCTCAAATTAAAAAAAAAAAAATGACTGGGGTGCCTGGGTGGCACAGTCGGTTAAGCATCTGACTCTTGATCTCGGCCCAGGTCCTGATCTCACAGTTCATGAGTTCAAGCCCCACATCAGGCTCTGTGCTGATGGTGCAGAGCCTGCTTGAGATTCTGTCTCTCCCTGTCTCTGCCCCTCCCCTGCTTGTTCTCTCTTTCTCTCAAAATAAATAAACTTAAAAAAATTATAAGAAATGAAAAATAAAAAAATAAATGGCTGAATAACTCTTTTACAGGTCACTGATAGAAATTGTGGATAAATGTCAGTAAGGCGGCAATTCTCAAGGGCTTTACCAGGATTAGTTCAGTTTCTACTGAAAACAAGTAATTGTGTAACTTTGTAATTTATACAGAGTGCTGATCACTTATTACCTCACTTGTCACAAAATTCCCATGATTAAAAATTTATTATTACTACCTCAAAAAGAGGTAATACAAGGTAATTGTCCCATTAACATTACTTCCCCGAGAATACACAGCCAGATAATTATGAATTATCCCTAACTTTAATTAAATCAACAGACTTCTCATATCTCAAAACTTTCCCATTACCATATTATCTCAACATTAAAGTAAACATTGGGTAAGAAGTGTGTCAAAAGCTTTTTCATTGACAAAATCAGGTCAATGGGTTATCTCTTCCCCATGTAACATTGGGGAAGAGATACATTGGGTTATCTCTTCCCCATGTAACACCCAATAAGGGTAGAATAGTCTCTACATTTTTTTTCCCTGAGGGTGAACATTGTACTTTTTGTGTAAGTGTGAAAAAATCTTATCTGCTAATAATACTCTACATTTCAAACAAAATAAGCAAATAATGTGCGTGTATATTCTGCAGGTGTTCTACATATGACACTGTGTGATCCGTCCCAGCTAAGTCACACAATAGTGGACAATGGTGAGTCCAGACTGTGACTCCTAGCTGGTGAGTGGCAGCTATTAATAATAGCAGTAAGTCTGCTGTTGATGGATTCTATCAAATGAAAAGCCGAAAGTCAGAGTAAGTTCATTTCAGAGTAATAAACACCGAGGCAAATTCAACATTAGGTTACTTCTTTGACTCAATCCATACCAGAATGGGAGGGAAATATAATTATGCTAGCAGCAACAAATGCTGTTAGCCAGTTTAGCCCCCACCTGCAAATTTCCAGAAGTCCATTCACCTCAGCTGTCCCCCAGATGAATCAAAGGGTTATAAGTGCTCTGAAACACAGATCTCTCAGCTTCCCTATGAGGTTTACTTTCCTTCACCTCCTGTTCCTGTTGCTGCTTCATGGCCTGAAGTGCCCGCCTCCCCCAAACAAGATGCCTTCTGTTAGTTCTCCAACTGGACTTAGATTAGTGTCACTAAATGATCAAGACATCACCATCCTTTCTCAGGCCAAGGCCTCAACCAGATGGCCATTTTATGATACAGTTTTCAATGAACTCCAACACACGCACACGTTGACTGAGACAATACTCTCTACCTCTTTTACAATGCATTGGGTTCGAAGATTCTAAGGCAACACTGCCTATGCCCTACACATCTAATTGTGTATGTGCATGTGTATGTGTGTATACACGCATGCATGTGTTTGTGATCCATCTCGTTTTTTCTTTCACTTCTTATCCCCAGAGTTTTCTACCAAACTTAGTGTCAAAGTCAGTCTAAGCCTCAATAATTATACCCTGTTCTACTCACAAATTTCTCTTCTCCTTGATCTTCCAATTTTATTCTGTGTAATTCCTTCTTAGGATCAGTTCTGTACCAAAAATTTCCTCTGATCTTCATACCCATGGGCCTCTGGTAAGCCCATGTGATGAGCCAGCCTTCCTTTTAATCTGCTAACCCAAGTCTGATTTTTGCAGCGAATACGAACTTTGACTAACGTCAAGTCCTCCACTTGTTTTCTTGTAGATTAAGAATATCTCGCTTACATTTCATCTCCCGTGACCGTTCTTTTCTTTGATTTTTATACTAATTCAAATTTGGAACATAACTCTTTTTTTCCTTAATTCCTTACAGAAACCACCAAAACATTCTTGGATGTATCACTTTCCTAAGATTTTGGGTGTTCTCTCAAGTCGGTTGACCACTGTGTGCCTTGGAAACTCTGTTCCCACCATCCTTTGCTGACTCTAGCCTCTCTCTCTGTGCCTCAGTCCTATTTTTAAACTTTCTCATCTTATCTCTCTGATTTTCCATTTCTCAGGAAATTTTACCTTCAGGTGCTGTTGAAAACACATTTAGCATCATATTTTCACATAGGGCTGTTTATATATTCCATTCTTCAGCTTCAGCTTTTGGATTGATATAAAAGATGACTGCTTTGTTTTTAGAGCACAGAAAGAATTAGGAAAGGCTCTTAAATTCCCATGTTTGCTTTTGTTCTTCCCCTTCCAGTTTCTGTAAGCATAAGGAAAGGGTATAGGTGTCAGTTTGCGTAAATACCCACGAAGGTATATATGTTATCCCTTTTGAAGGTAGAAGTAACTCCAGACTTCTTTGAAGTAATATTTTTACTTTTTCCCTCTCTCTGAGAGGGCTTATCTTCCTTTTTGAGAGAAGGGACATCAAAACAATAGTTGGTGTGAAAATTCAAAAATTGTCTTTATCTCCTATCTGCAAAACTCAAACTACAAATCTAATTTATTTGTAAGAAATAGGGTTAACAAAAGAGTAGTCTTCTATCCTATGCAAGTCATAGCCTCAGTTTCTGGCTATTTCCACTTAGGATTCTCAGTAACTTTTGAACGTCTGTAAAACACTCCATTCATGCTGTCGGCACAATAGCTCTTGTTAGTGCACATCTTTAATCTCACGATGAAAACCAAAGTCTGAAATTTGAATTCACGGGCTTTCTATCCAAGCTTTGCTTTTCGACTTCTCTAAATGTCTAATTTGCCTCCTGCGGCTGAAAATGACGTTTGCTAACAATGAGTATTTTGCAGGCAATAATCAAGGGTAAATATATGGAAGGGAGGAAACATTTGCGACTAAAATATAGGTATGATTCCAATCTTTTGGAGATCAAAAACGAGTACTGAACACCTTGCATTTTTCTTTTTGTAAAGTGCTACTTCCTGCTTTTCTTCTTTGTTTTGCACTCATCTTTTCCTTTTTGATAAAATGATTTTTTTTACATGTTAAAATAGATGTTTGTTAGATGGTGCATCTTTGTGAGCATCACATGAAAAAATAAAATCTGTGTGTGTTTGGCTTAGAAACAAAAGACGATGCGTGAGAAAAAGCTTTCTTACCCTTGAACCTACTTAAGAAAGCCAGAATCTTCCTCCAAAGCACTGAGTGGCATAAAAAAGTTAAAGCCTAATAATAAACTCTACTAATTGGGGATTCACAGTGGATTCTGAACTCTTTCGTGGACGGTGGGGCCCTTTAAATTTTTTTTGATTTGATTCTAAGAAGTTTGTTCGACATTAGAGTAAACCTCTTTGGACCAACTAAAGCAACCTCAGTTGCATTTCAGAGAGTTCAACTTTGGGGAAACTTAAAATGTTTTAAACACATGGTTGGGTTGGTTGGTTACAAAAACCACTTTTGCATGGGGTTCCCTCAGTGTCATTCTCTGGGTAATATGGTTCACAGGAGCCACATACTAAGTAAATTCTGTCTGCTCCTTCTTCCTTTCCGTAGATTTTAATTTCTTTCTGGGGAGATAAAAAACCTGTTCCATATGTCTGGATAATGCTGCTTTAGAGGCATTCACATAGAGATAATAGGCATAGATTCTTGGCATCCTCAGTAGTCCTCAGTCACTTTTATAACTCTCAGTAACTTTTAAACATCTGTACAACACCCATTCCCACTGTTTCCAGGCCCCACATTAGCTCTCATTTGTCCGCAGCTTTCATCTCAAGATTCAAACAATAATGTGATTGAAATTTGATTTCAAAGACATTCTTCCCTGCTTTGCTTTGTCCTGGTCCTTGCAATCTGTCTCGGGTACAAAGCACAATAATTAAAGACAAAGTTCCTCAGGATAGTTACAGTGTGTTGATGAAAATAAGAAACAAATGGAGTGGTTTTAGTCTCGTGGAGAATGTACATTTCAGTAGAGGAAAAAACCTAACCCATTGATAACTGACTTTGCTAAAAATAAACTGGACCCATTCTTACTGTGTGATGTTGCAGAAATGAAATAAAGACATTTCCTATCTTTTCATGTCAACTCTTGTTCAAATTTCCATGTCCTCACATGGGAAGATTACCCCTGAAAACAGAGGATCCTAAGCAAAAGAAAAGGCAAAAGCTAAGGTAACCCTAATTATCACATTTAAATAAAATTTCCACAAATAGGTTATAAGTTTTGTAAGTTTTATAAGTTTTGTAAGAACAAAAGCCAACATTCATTGTCATGTTTCCAACATTCAATGGTGACGGACTTATAGAAAAATAAGAATAATCACTTCTTTGGGTGATAGTCACGGTTATACAAAGTACATACGTATCCATTTGTCAACTGGTAATCCTCAAAATGATATTGGGTCATAAGTTCTTTCATCATGCACACTTTTCAAATGAGGAAACTGACGCTAATATAAGTAATTTACCCAATATTTTCCATCTACTACATTGCAGTCCATTTCATTTCCTTCTGATTATCAAATTCAGCTCCATCTAACTGTGTACCAAATGTTCTCATCTGTAAGTCTCCGTCACAGAGACAGTGAGAGAGCAATGAGGTGAATCGAGATAGTAAAAGGCCAAAATATAAGCAAATAAACAAAACCAGAATGTGTTGACCGAGTAGTCATGGGAGTTTTATTACGGGAGAAGAAAGATTAAAGGGGGATGTCCTGGTTTTTGACTTGGTTTGTTGATTGGGTGGTGATCCCTCTCAACGAGGGAATGTAAAGGAAGGACAGTATTTTAGAGAGAAGGGAAAAGGATGGTAGTGGTGGCAGAGACAATTCAATATTCAACATCTGGGGTTTAATTTTCCTATTAAGCATCCAAGAAGAGACACCATTAGGCATGAAGAGGTGTGGTCTGGGAATCACTGTAGGAGTATGGTCCGGTGAGACAGATTTTTGCATCATGTGCTTATGCAGTTGATTCTTGTTGTTCCCGGTACTTAGGTTCTAGACCATTACCAACAACACTGATTTAGCAAATTCCAAGCCACTGCTCCCAGGAAATAAAGAGCTAGACTCCTATTTTAGTCAACCCATGAATACATAACCTTGTTTGTGCATCTGTGTTTACAGACACCTTAGTCAATATTTATTTCTTATAAATTATTAGCTATGTAAAATACTAGCCAAGAAAGGTCTAACACATTTTCTAACACATTTTCCTGACTCGGGTCATGTTACCATATTTTTTTGGCTTTCAGCCTCAAAACAATACTGTGTACGATGCCTTTTTTTTAACTGTTTTTTTTTTTCAATGGTTAATTTTATGTGTCAAGTTGGATGAGCCATGATGCCCAGCGCCAAGATATTAGGTCAAATACTATTATGTAGGTTTTTAGGCATGTGTTTTTTAAATGAGATTAAAACTTAAATAGCTGAACTCTGAGTAAAGAAGATTACTCTCCGTAATGTGGACCAGTTTCATCCATCAGCTGAAGACCTTAGTAAAACAAGACTGACCTCTCCCCCAACTCAAAGTATTCTACTAGCAGTTTATTATTGGACTAGAATGGCAATTCTTCAGAGTCTCCAGCTTCTCAATTGTGCCATCAGATTTTGGACTCACCAAGCCTCCAAAATCACAGAAGTCAATTTCTTAAAATAAATCTATATACGTACACATTGATTCTATTGATTCTAATGATTCTATTACTCTAAAGAGTTTTCATCTTATGAATCCAGATTTAGCCACTTCCCATCACTTTCTCTCCTATTACAGCTTTTACTTCAGCACTTTTCAGAGCTCCTGCACACACAGTCTGGTGAATTTCCTCTTACTTATCCAAGTGGTACCATATTATTGATTCATTACCATTGAAGTCATAGCCAATAGGACTAGAACTCATGATGAACAAATCTTACCTACCACATGTGTTTTCTCCATAAAGCACATCGCAGACTTCTTGCACTTAGAACATGAGACAACTCATCACCACTATTCTTGCTGACCATTTTAAGCAGCAAAATCACCAACAAAAAGCACACCAAAAAAAATGTGGAAAATGTAGAACTTAGACGCTCAAAAGGATACCTGTTCACAGTAGGAAAGCTGAAGCAAGAAGTCAGACTATCACCTTTTTCAATCTCATGTGGAAACATGTACATCAGGAATTCCTCTCAAGCATTTCACACTCTACACATGTTGTGAATGACAGGGAAAGCGTCAAGTATGGATTGGGCATCAGAGGTAACTTTTAGCACGTAGGTCAGTTTGCAAATGCCAAATCCACAAATGCTGAGGTCTAACTATATGCAAGATTTTTAACTTATACCTTTCCTTATTAGCTCATTATACACAAAGTGATTTTAGAGGTCTTTTGATAAAATATATTAAAAAGTTAGAAACCATATAAACACATAATGGGCAAAAGAATTACACTCAAGGAGAAACCAGAATACATTCACACCACAGAACTTCATGGTGTTATTAAAACCAGGTCCCCCATTTGGCAGTGAGTTTCTGGATGTGAAAACTCAGATGATTCAAGGGTCAAGCACATTATGAGAAATATGACATTGAAGAGACATATCAAGAGAGCATTCATACGAAGCCAGTTGCATCAGAAGTGAGCTTTTCACTTCCTTACTGGTTACCACTGTCCTGACCAATGCAAGATATAGGCTTGGTATAAAATATTCTCAAGCAAATACATACATGATATTAGAAATTTTGCAAATGAATACTTTCTCTTAGTGCCAAGAGGACACTTAGCAACTCAATTATCAAATCTGCTGTCTTAGTAACTGAATGTAGTGAAAACTAGTGCTACAGACAGTGATTATTTCATCCTAGCAAAATACAAATCACAAAATAATGCAGAAATCGTATCCGTGCACTAGGTTTTGGTGCCTAGACCTAACAGTAAGATATTCCAGGTATAGGAAGTAAAGAAGCGTGAGCTAAAATTAGCGCCTGCTGGAAGAGACATACCTCTGTTCTTGAGAGCTCATTGTGTGGTGCACATCTCTTCCCAACACAATGACAGGTGCTGTGCTAATATTCTACAGCTGGCAATGTTGGGAGTCTACACCATAGAAATCGGCAAATGATCAGGAGTGTTTCACCCCCCAAAACTCAGTCGTTAAACATTCATCATCATAACTCTCACTAAAACTTACAGCTGAATACCTTATCTGTTTCCTATAGAATATATTCTTTTTACTAATAATTATTGATTTATACTTTATATTATCATCTTTTAACACATACTATAGTTGTAGACCTAAGGAGATGCAAAGAACTCAAGGCCACTGACATCCTCTGTTATTAGCTATTTTAGATTCAGGCTTCTACTTTCAAAACACAACCTTCTTTCTTCTATATAGAGTGTTGAAACATGTCAACAACTTCGGGGCCCTTAATTGTTAGTAGCTTTATTAAATGCTGACAGATGGAAAAAGTCCTTATTCTGTTTTAACTATGAACTGACCTAATTGTTATCCCCTACAACACTCATTACCTTCTTGAGCAGGACTGACACCATAAAACATCAATGAGCTAGGCCTACTCCTAAAAGATACAAAAGAAAAAGACAAGTCTAAAATGTAATGGTGCATATGCTGTCCTTCACTCTATTTAAATTTCATCCTAGTATTAATTCCTGTCTAATAAAAAAAAAGTTACTTTAAAAGAACATTTCCTATTTATTTTCTTAATTTCCATAATCAGAGCATTATCCATCTGGTATGGTCTTTTCTTTAGTATTCTCCGGATTTTATAATTTTATATTTTCTTACCCTTGACAGTCTTTGCTTTCTTCTTAAAAATGTAAAAACTTCTTTTTCGAAAAATATAGTTGAAATACTGTAAACATGTCATGTTTTCCAAGAAGTGACAGTAAGTGACATCAGATGTATTTTATCTTCTTTAATAGATGTGTCTCTTACTTTTTTTTTAAATCCAATCCCATTCTTATAGTAACACATAATTTTAGGAGTTTTACCCTCATTTCTTTTGGACAACATTTGGCAACAAATTGTAACTTCTTTCTTTCTCTGGAATTTCTTGTCAATAAGTTACTGATCTGTAATGTCTGTTTAAATTAACAAGTAATTAGGAGTTAAGAAGTTGACCCCTAAGATTAAAACATTCTGAATGTAAAGAGTGACCATAGCAAGTAGTGACCAGGCCATTGCAAATTTTTATTGTTATATTTGTGTTCTCAAATTACATTATGTAAGAATATTTTCTCCAAATTAGAGAATTATTTGTAGTTTAAACCTGGCTATTATTTATTGCTGGCCCTACTGTGTTCAGATGCCACCATGAGGTGCCCAATATAGCTGGTGACAGTGATTCTCTGTGTCTTTTATTCTCAAATGTGTCAGTAGAGGCAGGAAAGTGCCAGGAAAGATTTAAGTCTGGAGGTAAGATTTCTACCTAGCTACTGGTTCCTCTCTGGCTTCAATGACCTGACTATAACTTCTTTCCTCCACTATAAAATGAAGAAATTAACTCAATGAGTCCTAAACTTCCTTTTTTGGCTCCTCTGCTTCCACATTTTGAAATCTAAAAAAAAAGGGGGGGGGGCATATAGCAGTCATACATGGCTCTTCTTTCCAGCTCTTTTTATTCTCAATGTGAAAAACTGTGTATGTGTGTGTGTTTAACTTATGGAAAAGGAAACTATTTCAAACCAAGTATCAAAGTGTGATTTTCCTCCAAGTAGGTGCAATACAATGTTTTTAAGAATGTAAATAAATATTTTGGAAGTTGGCTATGGCTCATGGCAAAATGAAAAAGCAGTCCTACTCTTTAAAACAGGTGTTTTTTTCTTTTCTAATGCAAACCCAAAAAAAGCCCAGTCTTGTAAGATAAGTGGCACCACAGGATGAATGAGATTATTCTAGACAAGACCCTATATAGCTTCCATTCAAACAGGGAAAGAACATCTCCTAATTTATTTTAATATTTTTTCATGCATTTTTGAAATTTCTAAAATAGTTGCTTCAGCAAAATGATTTTTATTTAAATTGGAGAGAACATTTAGTTTTTACATGATTTGATTTTCCATACTTCACCACTTCTTATCAATTAATTCTATTCTCTATATGCCCAGAAAGAAATAGAACCTTCCTACCAGACTTTGGCCTCCATCGTGATTTCCATTGAGCCCACCCATTATCAGAGACTGAGAGCCTCCCTTTTGCAGCGGCCACTCTTCGAGACGTATTTAGGGTGGTTAGCACACTGGTCCCGCTATACCTTGAGCAGAAGCCAAGAGCAAAGGACGCTTAATCACTTTCCTAGTGTGATGCCATTTTCTCATTCTGCATCCCAACAATTATCCAGGCACCAACAGAAATTCTAGTTATCTCTTTCTCTTTTTAAGGTAACTGATTTACTTAGCACACACTTACTGACCTATCCATTTTCTTCCATCTCAGACTCCAAGAGATTCTTATTTTGAGTTAAATAATATCCATATTAATAAATGTCTTAGCAAATCCTTTTGCCGTACCCAACAACTACACAACAAAAGCTAAGAAAGAGTGGGGGAGGAAAGGGAGAGAAAATTTAAAGGCATAAGTTTGAAATAACACTGGATTGTGGATCTGAATAACCATACACTGTAACCTACTCTTCCACGTCTCCTTATTTCTCTGGAATAAAAATTTTGAGAAAACTTGTCTTTACACACGTTTATCACAATGCTGAAACATATGGTCTTTTTACAATGACTTTCATCAGTTCCCTTACCAGAAAATCACAATGAGATTTCACATTAAGATCTCAAAAGAATATAAGATTCCTCCTTTATATGACAGAAATTGAGGCCAAGAAAAGAATATACACTTAAATATATCAACATTATGTATAGCTATTTTGAAAGACTGAAGAATTACAGGCATAATTTGTCCTGGTCCAAACAAACAAACAACATTAACAACAACAGGTTATACGAATCCTAAATTCATTAATTTCAAGCCAATCAGGTCTGGCTGGCAAACTTTATAAACTGATGCAACTTTTATATGAAAACTTGTGCTATAATCTGGCTCAGAAAATCATGGTGCTCTATGAACAGCCGGACTTGTTAATGTTTGAGAAGGAGTAACCACTGGAGTGGCTTTTTTGTAACACAAATTGATCAATTATTAAATGACGATATAAACTGATGTCAGCTAGGCATTGTTACTTTAAGTATTTGTAAGTGTTCATTTATCTTTGAGAGAGAGAGAGGGAGGGAGAGGGGCAGAGAGAGAGAGAGAGACAGAAACAGAAAATCAGGAGTGGGCTTTGCGCTGACAGCAGAGAGCCTGATGTGAGGATCAGACTCACGAACCGTGTGATCATGATCTGAGCCAAGACCGGATGCCTAACCCACTGAGCCACCCAGGAGCCCTATGCATTGTTGTTGTTGTTTTTTTTGTTTTTTTGTTTTTTATCCAGCTCTCTCTTTTTTAACTACCTCTTTTTTAATATTACCACTTTGCTAGCTTGATAATTTGCTAAGTTACACCGCATTTTTTAGAAATGTAATTATAAAGATTGGTAAGAGATTACTAAACCTATTTTTAAGAAATCGGGCAAGACAGTAACGGTCTCATTCTTGATTTCCTGATATAAGAAATAAAACATGGACCTTAACAATCTCTAAGATCTCCTTTAGCTGTAAAATTCTCTGAATCTTCTGCTATACACATAATCCCAATTTCCTCTACATTTCTTAATAAACCTTGAAGTTGTGCAGTAAACCGCTGGATTTCATTCAAAACAGGAAACTACAGTGAAATGATTCACAGTGTCTCTAATCACCGCAGATATACTTATGTATCACTGAAATTAAAAGCTACTTTTATATTACTATGAAATACTCATCTTACTGTATTTATTTTACAACAAAATAATACAACTCTGTCTGTAATTACACACCTGTTTCGATCCAGCTACATACCTGTTAAAACTGGCAATAATGTACCTGTACAGGGTACAGGAAAACAGTATTTCACTGAAATCTATTCCTCAGGAATAAAAGAGGTGCAACCCTTTAATCAAAAATAAGCATCGACTGCCAAATCTGGGCAAAATATTTTGCTGACTGCTCTAGCACACAGCACAAAATCTAAGCTACCAAGGACTTAAAAAGTGGAATAAACCTTTCATCTCTTCATTTCTTCCTTCCTTTTCACTCAACATTTCTTGATTCTTTATTATTTACTATTGTGCATGGAGCTTGGATTCCAGGGAGAGGTACGCAAAAGAACCCAACAACCAAAACTAGTATATGACAAACGCTAGGCAAATAGGCCAAAATCTGTGATGTGATCAGTAGGTTCGAGATTGTTTCTTTTGAATGACTGGTTAAGCAAAGCCCTCCGGAAGAGGTATCATTTATGCTCAGATTTCCTTTCCTAAAGGAAATAGGCCTTTGAAGAAAGGAAAGGAACATATAAGAGAAACAAAAGTTCTCCAATAGAATTAAAATTTTCTAGAGTTTGTAACATGTCTGAGAAACAGAGGACTCATGTTCTCATGAACACGAACAAGGTAGGCAGGAGACAGATTGGGTAGTGATTCCTAAATGTCAATATTTGGAATGTATTTTCAACACTTAATTAAAACCGCTGAGATATTTAAGGAGCTAAGTGCCATGACTTATATATTCCAAGTATCACTCAGGTTTTTCTGTGGAGGATGTATTGATGGAAAGGAGTTTTGTGAGAAGGTTTGTTTAGTAAGTTAGAAAGAGAAGGTAAAATGATTTAATAATAATGATAATGATCAAACAAGAATGATGCATTGACAGCTTTGGAGGTTGTTAATGGAGCTAAAGCACAGGGGCCAGGCTTGGTATAAATTTTGAAAGTCATTTTGATGATACTTGTTTGGATGTTGAGGTTGAGAAGAGAGAAGGAAAGATAAGGAGGCTAACTCCTGGAAGGTGGCTGAGCAAATATAATATGTAGAAGATGAGGACTTTTAGTGAGACAAGGACCCAGGGAGGCCAGGTTTGGGGATTCTGTTTTAACCCTAGTAATTCGGAGCTTGACGGCTAGACATCTATGTGAAGTCATTGAGAAGGCAGAAACACAATCCCGGAGTTCAGACAAATTAGCACAAGTTTCACTACCTAGATAAGTGAATTTAATGTCCTAAACACCATGTTAAAATACAACAAATAGAGAAAGTTAAAAAAAAAAAAAAAGCTATGCTTTCTGTTTTCTATTCTCACTGTTTTTTACCTGTCTGACCCTTAAGAAGGAAGGAGGGAGGGAAATAGGTAGGGCTTAACTCTAAATGATGCCATGCATTTCAGAATGAAACTGCTCAGGTTTTGCAAATCTCCCGAGCCCATTGACTTATTTGGAGCTAAAGGAAAGAAGCTTTTGTTTAATGTCTGAAGTGCTGGTATGTAGCAGATGATAGTCCATTTTATCTCTTTAATATTTGGGGAAGTTTTTCGATGCATTTATGGTTTTCAACTTTATGGAGGAAGAAACTAGGACCAGAGAGATCACACAGTTTGTTGAAGGACATCCAGATAGAATTGGTAGAGTGCTTAGAGCTTGGCCCCATATTCTTCCCCTACTCCACCCCAGAATTTTGCCTGCTAGCTCTTTTATTTATTTGATTACTTTTGAGAGAAAAAGAAAGAGAGCAGGGGAAAGGGACCTGGGGGGTGGGGGGGGGGGAGGTGGGAAACAGAAAGAAAAAGAAAGAGAGAGGGAGAAAGAGGGAGAGACAGAGAGAGAAAGAATATTAAGCAGGCTTCATGACCAGTGCACAGCCCAATGTGTGGCTCAATCTCACAACCCCGGGATCATGACCTGAAGTGAGCTTAAGAGTTGGATGCTCAACGACTGAGCCACCCAGGCACCCTGAGTCTGCAAGTTTCTTCATACCAGCTGCCCACCATGTGAATTGAGACTTCTTTTCAGGAGACTACTTGAAAAACAAAGCAGTTTGTGATTTTGTCATTTGCTTCCACATTTGATTTCACTGAAAGAAGGAAGAAACAGCAAGTTGCTTCATACAATTTTCTTCAACTGAATGTACCATTAGTTTAAAATGAGTAGAAGGGATATTTTTACTTAAAGAAAAAAAAAGCACTGACATGCATTTCATCACAAGACATTCTAATAAACAGTAGAGCTGGTTTTGAGCATAAATATGTAATATCCTGGGGATATAATTCGATATTCCTTACTGTTAAACACAGATGGACAATTTATCTTTACTCCTTCAAAAAAAGAAAGGAAAGGAAACCATTCTCTGTCCTTGCAAAATATATTTTTTTTGTTATGTTGGATAAATTAAATAATCAGCAAGTATTTTAGTGCCCACTTTGTGTCTAGTGAATCACATAATATACGTATGGTGCATGCTACGTAAATATTATTCTTTTCAAAGCATTTCTTCAGTAAGGGCCGCAACTTGCTTCCAACTTTTTACAACTATTTTTTTTAAGATAGATTGTCTGATAGAGTTGGTATGCCTTGCAAAACCAACTATTTTAAACAATGTATTTAAACAAAGTTTCCTGAATATTGGCTTGATGCAGTGTCTTATCTTACCTTAGCTAAAATCAGCGGAATGAGTCAAGGTTGCTGGTACTTACTCCTCAACTTTGGAGCCATATAAGGCTATTTCTATTAAAACATTTTATGAAAATATGTATGATCAGTTTATATACATTTATGTATTTGGAAGGATTTTGGTAACAGTTACTATCAATGGAAAATATAACCTCAAGGAGTCTACGCCAAAAACTTTATTAAAATTTGGGGTACAAATATTAATGGAGAGTCAAAAGTTTTTCTTAGAGTCAGTTTTAGTAAAACAAGATTTTTCTGAAACTTGTCTTTGAGGTAAATGACCTTCAGGCGAAGTTACCCATAATCAGTTTGGGGCCAGTGGTTAAAACTGAATTGCATGGAACTCGGTAGATTTTTACACACAACCATAAATAACTATGATCAATTGATTTTCAAGCTTTTTTAGATCATGACAAACTTGAATCAATTCTTGAATTAAATCATTTGGTTATCTCTTTAGGGGCACACTGAACTTAGCCTAGAAACCAATTTGCATTTGGATGAAATCTCCAATTTCTTAGACATACCTGGGCACACTACATAATGATCCCTTCAATTCCCCCACACATTCTCACACACACATTTTTCTAGAGAGGAAATGTTATTCTTCTAGCTTACACATAGCTTTCCTCTATTTTATCTACGCTACAAAAAATCCTTAAGTGTCATAGTTCTGACCCAAGAGTACCCAGAAAATTGCACAAACTCTGTTCTACTAAGAGTAAAGCTGATATAATCCCAAAATTTCCAGAATAATAAGCACTTAAAAAAATTGAACTTGGAATACTGGCCACATCTAGCTCCTATATTCATATTAAAATTTTATTCAGTAGCTATCTATTAAGTGCTTTCTCTGTGCTGGGCTCCTGGAATAGGGATTAAGTTACCCTGATTAACAAATTAGACTCATCCCTGTCTTCATAGAATTTAGACTAATGACAAAGGCAAAAGATTAAAAAGAAAATTATGTATACGGATATAGTGAAAAACTGTGATAAATGACAAGAGAATCCATCAAGTGTTATGCAAGCCAATAACAAAAAGGAAAATGTGCTATTTAAGACTGGCTAGTCAAAAAAGTCCTTTATGACACAATGATACTTAAAGTAAGACTTCAGGGATAAAAACAATCTACACCTTCAAATATGTTTGCTGGGGAGAAGAGGTGGGTGGACAATCTTTCAGAAAGAGTTAATGCATAAGCAAAAAAAACCCACCTACATTGCAGGGGGAGGGGAGAGTTTTGTGTTTTTAAGAAATTGAAAGGAGGTCAGTGTGGCCAGGGCCTAGTAATCAAGGTGACATATATATGACCCTTGGCAATTATTGGTAGAATCAGAAGACAACAGATATCATGAGAGCTCACTGGAGGACTTTCCGTAGGGCAGTGACATAACCCCGAATGCTGGTGTCACTTAGAGCGATCAGTTCCATTGAAATGATTCGATATGGTGTCCATTCTAGGTAGGAAAAAGTTGTGAAAGATGAAGGGTGCTGGCGGACTGGTGTTCTGAGGACATATGGACCATGCAGACACTCAGCGATACACTCAGTGATTCACTCATGGGACTCACAGAACTTGTATTCACTGCAACACATTCAGCATACACAGCAGGACTGCACTAAAGGAAAAGGAAACCAGCAGAGTCTAGAGGTCTCCATGTATAACCTTCCTACACTCTCCCTCTGGAAAGACGCCACACCAAGAGAGCCCTACCTTCAGCAGTGAAAGGCTTGTGTCTTTTCACTGAACAATGTGTCTGCCTAGGAAACCTGTTTGAGATTCAGGGTGTAAGGTTTATATTGGAAGATGGTCACATAGGCACAACAATAAACCATAACTAATGATACTCCATACTCCCAGAAGCAAACAGGTGTCGAGTGCCCTAGTCCAATACAACAACCTTATTGGTCTATTAAACATGTCAAAGACCGAACTTCCAGACACCAGCCAAGGGCCAAACCTCCAAGTAGGGCTTCCAGATAAGGGCCTCAGGCCTGATGTGGTAAGTCTTCTCTGCATGGCTATAGCCGCTGAAGTAGGAACGGGTCCAAAGCATCAGGAAGAAGGACATTTCAGAAGTGAGCAAGTTGATTCCCCAAAACCTGGAAGTGCTTTTTCCCCACCAAAGTCTAGTCAGAGTTCAAATCCATTTCAAATTTTACCTGCTCTCCATAATCACCTCTCATTCTCTGCCTCCATTCTACCATTGAACTTCCTCTTCCGTCAAACTCCACAGCTGGTATTTGTTTCATTCTTCCGTCGTCACGTGTTATACTTCTCAACTGTCCTAATTCATTTTTTTGTCCTCAATTGTCAACCTTTCCATGGAAAACATGAGTTTTGATGATGGCTTTGCAGTTCCCTCATCCTCTTTAAGAGCAAAGGCCAGGGAAGGAATTGTAGGATGAATGAGTACAAGAAATGAGATCAATGTACAACAAATGAGAGGAAATTTGCATTCCTTTTGCATTTTTATGAGGATTTCTGTTTAGAATACATCAATGCATAAATCTGCAAAAGAAACAAAACCATACTGATAGAAATCATTATTGTGGTCTGTATTACCCAAGATCACAGCGTATGCATAACATCTGTACACATTACCATTTTCATTTTTGCGATGTCTTCTATTTTTTTTTCTTTCAAAAACATGTAGCTATTTCAACAATAAAAGAGTTAAATTTACTTCTGAAGGAAAAATAAATAACCATGTGGAGAAACATGTTTAATTGTGTAGTCAGTTTTGTTATTATTTTATCTCCTAGTAGCAATGTGAGCATATTTATTATTGTTTTAAACTTCACCAGCCACCCTAATGGTTTCCTATGTTTGTTTATTTTGGGTTGCGGTTATGATTCCTACATAAATGTTTACAGACCTCTTCAAGTTTCAGAATACTTTGAGAAAGGCTGTAGCCTTTAAAGGTAAGAATTTACAGTCCTATGAGCCTATTCACAAAGTAGAGTAGCATATTTAACATGAAAAGTGACGGAAACAGATTTTGTTGCAATAAATTACTCTCTATCTATCCTGATTTTGCTGAATAGGTAAATACCAAGCTAGAAAAAAAGTAGTGCCTCTTTGTAGCATACCAGACCTTGGAATGACCACGAAGACAGTAACAATAGCAGTGGGTGGACACATGACAATTAGGAAGTGGATTTCAACCACTAACCCATTCACAAATGCTACACAAAATGCTTTCAGACACAAATCATCGGCTTCTACCATTGAAGACTGAATGCACAGCATCTAAGTCAGGCAGCACTTTCCTATTCTGTGATGGGCAAAGAGAATTTGAAAACTGAGTAAAAGCATCCATCTGGTCAGTTTAGATACCTTTATAAATAACTTAAGCACAATGTCTCCTTTTCCTTTAATTGCTAACTTGTTTTCTATTTAATTTTATGAAAATAATTTCAAACGCTCTCCCTCCCTGCATGTAAGTTGCATCTACAGGGCAGATGAATAGTTTAATTGCTAAGAACTTGGTAAAATCGGGAAAACTTTGTTTCAAATCCTTACTCCTCTCCTTAGCAATTGCACGAATTTGGTAATCTCCCTAAATCTCAGTTTCCTCTTTAAAACGGCAAAATCGTACCCTTCCCAATGGGTTCTGTAAGAATCAAAAATACCACGTATAAAACATGTAGCACAGTAAACTCTAGCTAAGCATTTTAGAAAGCAATTATTTGGAATAGTTGTGCTAGTATATATTTTAGTATTGAACTGGCTAGGTCTCTGACAAGTTGCAACTTAGTTATCTTATTTCAGAGGTAAGAATTTGCCACTCCGGGGCTGACTTCAGGGCCACATTTGAGTTAGTGTCTTGAGGTTGCCTTGGTACAGCTCCGGCCAATGTGTCAGCTTTGTAAGTTGACCGAAGAGCAGTGTGGAAGGGCAGTATGAATCCCAACTATCCTTCAATCAAGAAAGCCAGTCATTTCTTGCAGCCTTCTGTGATCAATGGACACCCATAAAAGCAAGCAAGGCTGAGGATGAACTTTTGGATTTCCAAACTTTGCAGTGAACACACCAAGTGGAAAAGGAATTGAGAATGGCTTCTAGCTACCTAGACAGATAGTGTTTCCTCAGTTTCAAGTACCATTGTAACAACTTTACTTACATTAACCTATTTAATCCCCTCAGCAACCAAATGTGACCCCCAAGTGTTAGACACTACCTAGCATTCATTTTATACTGCAGCACGCAGAGGCTAAACAAGATTTCCAAGGTCACATGGCTTGTATGCAATGGAGTTCAAATCCAGTTAGTCTGACTTTAGAGTCTGTATCCTTAATTCCCATGGGCTAACCCCTCTCAGTGACACTGTGTGCCACGTAGTTACAGCAGAAGAATCACGCCTCCACAGAGGGTCATAGGGACACAAACTTAAGCAATTCCAACAGAATAATGATTGCTGTGACAAGGAGATCTTATAAGCAGAGATTCCCAGCTTTTCAAATTTCTGGGAATTGAACGCTCACTTTCTCCTGTGATTCCAGGATGGTTGCTGGAAATACGTCTTTAGCATATAACTTGCCCTACAAAATATTTCATTTTTTGAGGGGGGGGGGCAGAAGAAGGCAGATGTACATTCCAAAATTGTCATAAAAATTTGAAATTTAGGAGACAAAAATGTTAGATAACTACATTGGTGCTTACAATCCTTTTAGTATAAAAAAAGCAACAGGTCAAGGAGGCAGAAAATTCGAAGGACAAAGTTGTCTTGTAAGGAATCATCAACCAAATGGATCTGACTGACGTTTATAGAATACTTCAACCAACAGAGCAGAATACTTTCTTCTCAAGCTCAAATCAAAAACTCACTAATTTAAATCATTTTCTCAGCCATCAAACACACCTCAACAAACTTCAAAGAAGTAAAACAATAAGGAATAGAGGCAGAACTCACGAACAGAAATATAGCGAGAAAAATCCTACCATGCTTAGAGATTAAACAATATGATTCTAATGAACACATGGGTCAAAGAAGTCTCTAGAAATCAACGAGTATTTTGAACTAAGTCTAAGAGAAAATACAACTCATCAAAATATGTGGGATATAGTGAAAGTAGTGCTTAGGGGGACATTTGTGGTATGGAAGGTTACAGCTCATGAAATTCAACAATAAAACAGCAAACAACCCAGTTGAAAAGAGGACAAGAGATCAGAACAGAACCTGTCTAAACAGGATAGGTGGATTGCAAAGAAACAGAGGAAAACATACTCAACATCACTAGGGAAATGCAAATTAAGGGACACACACATTAGAAGCACTAAAAGCCGAAAAGCTGACAATACCAAATGCTTATGAACTTGGGGAGCACCAGCAACTCTCATTCAAGATGGCAAGGGAAAATGGTGCAGCCACTTTGGAAGATAATGTGGCCATTTTTTTTCACGTTTATTTATTTATTTTGAGAGAGAGAGAGTGAGTGCATGAGAGAGTGGTAAAGAGGGAGAGAGAGAATCCCAAGCAGCCTCCACGATACCAGTGCAGAGACTGACACAGGGCTCAAACCCATGAACTATGAGATCATGACCTGAGCCACAATCAAGAGCCAGATGCCCAACCGAATGAGCCACCCAGGCATCCCTGGCCATTTTTTCACAAAGCAAAATTAGTCCTTCCTATATGATGCAGCAATTCTGCTCCTAGGTTCTTAGCCAATTGAGTTGAAAGCTTACATTTATGTAAAAACTTGTACAGGGATGTTTACAGCAGCTCTATTCATAGTCACCCCAAATTGGAGCCAACCCAGAATGAAGAGATAAACTTGTGGTACACCAGACAATGGAATATTATTCCATAATAAAAATAGATGAACTATCAAATCCCAACAAGACATGGAGGAACCTTAAATACATATTACTAAGAGAAAGAAGACAATGTGAGAAGGCTACATACTATATGGTTCTAATCGTATGACATTCTAGAAAAGGCAAAACTACAGATGCTGTAAACAGATCAGGGGTTGCAGGTATTCATGGCAAGACAAGACAAAAAGGTGAAGCAGAGGACAGGTTTAGGGTTATGAAGCTCTTCTGTGGGATACTGTAATGGTACATACATACCATCACGCATTTTCAAAATGCAAAGAACCTTGTAAGACAAAAAATAAACCTTAACCCACGCAAATTAATAAAAAGTCACTTATAAGAAGTCAGGAGATCCCAGAAAAGAATGAAGGCCATGGCAAAAACAAGTAAACAAACCCAAAAACCTAGCTGTATTATGAACGCATAAAATAACTTTGCTGAAAAGGGGAATGGGATAAAAACATAAAATCATATAAAATTAGATGTAATTATCTCTGGCAAACTCTGGGCAGACTTGTGGTATATGGGACTTTAAAATAGCCCAAGTTCAAGGTGGCCATGACCTCTGAACAAGTTGGGGTGAAGTGTTCTTCCCACCAGTCCCCAAGCTGGGATTCACTGAATTGTCATCTGAAGTCTGTATGTTTTCAGCTTCAAATATGAGAAAGGAAGTCAAGCTAAATCAATGCCTGTGTACTATTCCATCTAGAAAATGGTGATAACGTAGTTCCGGCTCAAGGACTCTATGTGACCTATCATGTCCACAATAGGCCTTTTGTAAGGAGTCCCCAGAATGGTAGTGGGTATTCTGATCACTGCTGTGGTGGGGCAGCGCTTTCATTTTCCACCACTCCAAGACTTACTTTTTCAGTTCTGTTAAGCAAGAGCAGAGGTTCAGGATTTAACGTTTCCAAAGTCTATTATTCTTTGTTCTCCATTGGACCCATCCTCACTTCCAAACATTAGCCCAAAATATAGAGGAGAATCGTATACATCAATTCGAGGGTAATAATTACATAGGCAAATCTGCGCAGTAATGGAGGGCACAATTAGCTATGGTTCTCAGGGAGTTGCTCATTGTGCCTGCCTTGGGAGTCCTGATATAAATAGGAAACACGTATAGCATCAAGCAGCATCCTCTTAAGAATCCACCATCTCTCGTACGACGTGTATGTTCCTATCAGAGTGTCACCAAAATAAAGATTTTTTTTAACCATCAGATAAATACTGTAAGAAGCAAGAATTCCACAAAGAAGTGTTAGCAACTGGACAAAAAAAACTATGATGGCTATCAGAGGACACGATCTTCTAATGAATAAAAGAGGAGTCTGCAAGGCCATTTTTACAATGGTGGCTGAATCTTCCTTTCGTTAGAAATAGATCGCAAAATATATTGATTGGCTTATACACTTTTTTGCTCTACCAGCAATTTCTTTGTATAACTTACTAAAAGTAATATAAGTTGTTTCACCTCATTTATAAATTGAGCTACATTGGAATCACAGTTTTTTTTTTTTTCATTATGAATTAAAGTGATTAAAATTATAGGGAGAAGAAGTCCCATAAGGTCATGAGTTGCTATGCCTTCCTAATATTAATACATGGCCCCCTCTTTTTTGGTAGATTAAAATAGGGGTGCCTGGGTGGCTCAGTTGGTTAAGCATCTGACTCTTGATTTCAGCTCAAATCATGATCTCATGGTTTTTGGGATCAAAACCCAGTTTGGGCTTTCCACTGACAGGACGGTGCCTGCTTGGGATTCTCTTTCTTCCCCTCCTTCTGTCCTTCCCCCTGCTCGCACATGGTGTCTCTCTCTCTCTCAAAATAAATAAATATTAAAAATAAAATTAAAATATTGCATAAAAACATTTAGAAACCTTAGGTGTTTAAAAATGGTGTTTCTACGATGGGTGCTGTTATTACTAAGTCAAAACCTATTCCACCCAGAAATTATTTGATTTAATCCCTAGAGTTTGAGAAATTCTTAGTGTCATCTTGTAAAGACTCTCTGCTTATGAATAAAGATTTTTCTTCAGTTTATTCCTTTCCATTTTGTACTTCATCCCTGTTGCTGCCTAATGAATATTTTAAGATACTGACAAAACATGAACAAGATTTTTAAAAATGATTATTCTGAATTAAAATTCTTGAAATCAAAGATAAAACAGAATGAGAAGTTGTTTTTCTCCTTAAGCAAAAGCAGTATCAAAGACATTTATTGCAGATGGAGAGAGCAACATACTATCATTTAAAAATGAAATAGGGGCACCTGGGTGGCTCAGTTGATTAAGCAGTGACTGTTGATTTCAACTCAGGTCATTATCACCTGGTCATGAAATCAAGCCCCGTGTCAGGCTCCCATGCTGAGTGCAGAACTTCGTTGGGATTCTCTCTCTCCCTTTGTCCCTGCCCCTCCCCCACTTGTGCTCTCTCAAAAATAAACATAAAAAATGAAAATACATAAAATAGACAACTTCCTGAAACTTCTGCTTTACACAGGATCTGGCAATTTACAGAAATGTCACAAAGTTCACCTCTTCTGTCCTATTTTGCAGATCTCTAGAATATTATTTCTGAAGGCATACATTACAAGGAAGAATGTTTTCACAGCCCCTTTCAATCCTAAGGCCCCAGTTAAGATCAACTTTTTAGTAACGTGGCAAAATGTGTTTTAGCTCAAGTTCTTCTATTTCATGCCAACCGGTATATGTAAGAGAAAAGCTAAAAACCTAAATCCTTCATGTAGAATTAGCCTAAAAACCACTCTTGGCATAGAAAAGTCTTAATGAAATATGTTTACAGAATTACCCTCTCATACACCTTTATGTTAATTGCCTCCCATTGAGATTTCAAACTAAATATGCAGGGATTGACCTGGTCTCTGTACCTCAGGATGTATTTTTAGAAAATGTCATTTCCCTGGAGTACCTGGGTGGCTCAGTCTGGTAAGCATCAGACTTTGGCTCAGGTCATGATCTCATGGTTCGTGAGTTCAAGGCCCACATCAGATTTTCTGTTGTCAGCACAAAATCCACTTCACACCTTTGATTCCCCCTTTCTCTCTGTCCCTTCCCCGCTCACATGTGCACAAGTGCTCTTTCATTCTCTCTCAAATAAATACACTTTTTAAAAAAAGAAAAAGAAAGAAAATGTCTTGTTTTATATGCCTGGCTAGATTTTAGATCTGTTTTCTGTCCAAAAGAAGTTCCAGGAACACTTATATATGTGAAAGTATTTTTTTCCACCCAGGCCAAACCAGAGTGAAAGATATAAACATAGCTCCATTAAAAGTAATAAACTACAGTTCCCTACTTATATATTCAATGTTAGAGAAATTATAGCTCCCAATGAAGTTTCACTAAAGTTTTTGTTTTGTTTTGTTTTGTTTTGTTTTGTTTTGTTTTTCTGGTAATATGTGTTATGTCACATCTATTATCAAATGGCCACTCTCATTTTCTTCTTCCTCTAATTCACTTGTCTTTGGGAAGATTTCCTCTGGATGCCTTTGTTCCCTGAAAGTCTATTTTATTTTTCCACTTAAGTACGTATTCCACAAATATTTGATCTCCTCCTAGGTCAGAAACGTTTTGTACCTTGTGTGGATAGCATTGAATAAAACTAAAATCCCTGCCCTCATGCATCATACATTCTAGCAGGAAGAAATTAATGATTAGCAAAGTAAGTTTTATATATTAGATAAACACACACACACTATCAATGATTATGGAGAAAAGAAACAGAAAAGAGGAAAGAGGGAGTATATATGATAGTGAACTGTATCATTTGTTGTTTCTTTGGATGTCAAAGATGGTAATATTTATTTTTTTTCTGCCACTAGATTATAAATTCATAAGGTAGAAACTTTTTTGTTTCATTAACTACAGTGTTCTCAACATATGTATAATCATGCTGGACGTATCTTACATATATAACAGACATATAGGTTGAATGAACAAACTAATGCTAAGGGTCTTAACTACAAAAATTGACATTTGTCTTTTTCGACAGATTCTACCTTAAAGTATTCCTGCTATTTCCATCACCACAGATTTCATCATGTAGCATAACCACCAGTAATAGTAATGGATCATCAAGATGTCAAAATAGAATTAAATTTTCTAGAATTACTTGTTCAGAATAGTAGATAAAGTTAGTGAGGATACAGAAGACTAGCCATGGGTTATCCCCAAAACCAAGATGACTAGATTTCTTCCTCTGGGGTATTACCAACTAGAACTGCTGAATTTTACTCAAAAGGGAACAGAATCATATCCAAAAAAATGTTCCATTTGACCAACTGTTGGGATACAATTCTATGCAGGTCTCCTATATTTCTATACATTTTACAATCAGAAGCAGTGATAGCCTGTGTTCCGGGCTATCTTTTCAAGGATGTTTGTACTACGGGCAAGCTTAAAAGAGGAAGAGAGCTCTGCTCTCTTGAGCAGAGAGGGTTTGTCTGTTTGTTTCATTTGTATTTTGAAACATAATAAAGATAACGTCTCTCCATCCAACACTAAGTTCAGGGAGGTTTATAGTCTATTATAAAAGATTCAGTTTCCCTAATCTTGGGACTCCTCAGCTGTGATGCAAAACTACAGCATGTGAAGCATCTACCTGGGCCCATTTGTATCACTCATAAGCGATGTGAGAGCAAGAGACACTAACACAAATAAGCTGCTGTTGCCGGCCGTATTATGAGCAACACATTTCTTTGTCTCTGGTCTAGGAGTCTTGTGTCTTCTGCCAGTATCTATTAAATTATGACTTACTAACTTAATAGCTTTTCAAACATGGTAAATGCTCAGACACTTCACAGTTCATGACACCAGCACTCATTTAAAAAGAATTTAAGTCAACTATTTTCATGTATGTGTAGTAGTGGTAAAATTAAGTTTCAAAATGATCGACTTGTGTTGTCAGTAAATGATATTTCAAATTGTCCTGAGGACTACACACAAATAATTACTTTCAAAAAGCCATTTAAAAGACATTCTTTGTATTAACTGCAGCAAAATTTAGTCCCTGTAATAGATATCTTATGGAAAGTCATGTAGCTCATACAAATACAGTTGTTGACCCTTTAACAACATGGGGCTTAAGAGCATTGACCCCTATTTGCAATCAAATATCCATGTATAACTTTTGTCTCCCCCCAAAATGAATTGTTAATAGCCTACTGTTGATCAGAAGCCTTACTGATATAAGCAGTCAACAACATATATTGTATATGTTATATGTATTACATACAGTATTCTAACAATAATGCTAAAGAAAATGTTAATGAATTCTCAAGAAAATACATTTATAGTACTGTGCTGTATTGTTAAAAGAAATCAACATATATACAGTCCCAATTCATGTTGTTCAAAAGTTAAATTCACTGTTCATTCATGTAATTTGTTTAATTATACAGTTCACATTACTTTTATGTCATGTCAAAATAATATTCATTTTTTTAAGTTTATTTACTCATTTTGAGAGAGAGGATCCCAAGCAGGTTCCATGCTGACAGCACAGAGCCCCATGCAGGACTCCAATAAATCCACCAAGTGTGAAATCATGACCTGAGCCAAAACCAACAGTTGGACACTCAACAGACTAAGCCATCCAGGTGGCCCAAAATAATGTTAATTTTAACACCCCCAAGACATAATAATATTTTAAATATACTCATTGTAGTGTTTTGGTGAATATGCAAATTTGGGAGTAGGAAATAGAAAGGAATCCAATGGGATATAAAGACGACACAGGTGCAGCACAGGAACAGCATTATTAGCTAGTGATAATACTACAGACAGCATGTGCCTTGTTCATTTGAACAACCCTAAGAGAAACTGGACTTTAATATGAGATACACCAAAATGGGAATCCTACCTGTGTTAAACTCAGCTACAAGTCAAGGTGGAATTGACAAATGCTGGGGCTAGGCCAAGTGCTTCATCTCTATTTCTTACAATATTAGTATAAGGTAGATCACAGTAGTTAGTAGTTATTAGCAAGGCACTTCAATAGAAATCATGGGCATCGCTAGATCATAACCATTCCTATAAAGAGCTTAGTACAGTGGTAGTCTATAGATTCAATATTCAATTCATGTAGCACACTCATCTACATAATTTCCTTCTCTCTATAATCAACTCTCTAGATCCAATATCAGATTATAAATTTATTTATATCTTCATTTTTAAATGAAGAAAATAGTACTCAGTGAGGGTAAGTAATTTGCCTAAGTCAAACACCTGTTAAGTATCAGAATGAAGCATTGAACTCATGTCTGTGATTCTGTTATACCACAGACAGTCCAGCAAGGCATACAGAGCCTGAATTTGGATAGAATACTAACTGGCAATATTAGGTGGAAATTCATCCAGAGACAACTGGATTGTCAACAGGTGATCAGGGAAACTTGAAGGAGTATCAGAACACTTTGGAGACCCAGACAAGGGGTGACCACCATCAATGGACCTAATAGCAGGTAACAAGATCTCAATGATGTGATAGAATTTTGAGGACAAATTTGTAAGGTTCCACAGAATACTGATATGGATAGGATGAGGTTCACATTTCAGAGGAACCAGTGTGCCAAGTCAAGGAGGTGATAGAGGCAAGGACTGATAATAAAACGAGCATGAAGCCTAGGAAAGGGAGTTGTTTGTTGTTTTGGAGGCTTGATTATTATTATTATTATTATTATTATAGAGAGAGGACAAGCAGGGGAAAGGATCAGAGGGGGAGAGGGAGGGGAGGGGGAGGGGGGGAGAGAGAGAGAAAGAGAGAAGGAAGGAGGGAGATAGGGAGGGAGGCAGAAAATCTCAAGCAGCCTTCACACTCATCATGGAGCCCCACACAGGTTTCCATCCCACCACCCTTGGATCATGACCTGAGCTGAAATCAAGAGTCAGACACTCCACTGACTGAGCCACCCAGGTGCTCTGGAAAAGGAGTTTTAAGGCAAGTATTTGATCACTGGAACAAGGTAGGACCTAGATATTCAGACAGATTTACAAATTAAGATTATCTGCAAAGTGATCCTGAGAAGCCTCACTACTGAAACAGAATTATTTCCATCTTAAAAGATACAGAAGAAAAGATAGAAAAGTTTTGAGTTAAAACATATGTCCAGGGTATAATTTAAATATAAAGATTAGCAATCAGGTAACACACTATGGTTATGGTTATATTTACTCACTATAATTTTCAAAACCATCTAAAACTTAATGTTTTAATATAGATTGGCAGATTTTGTTTGGCAAGGAAAATATATTCATGGAATATGATTCTGAGATTTATGACCCTATATTTTATTTTATCCATTGTTTTAGATTCCTCCTACTGAATAAAAGAGTGAAAATCAAAACTTTAACTGTACTTCTGTTGAAGGCTATGTCCAAGGCAAATTCACGGTTTATTGTAAGGCTTCTAACTTGTTGACCTGTTCATTAAAATAATGAAAAATTATTTTGATTTTTTTTTTCTTAACATTACCTTAAAGATTTCATGCTCCCTTTTGCTAATACGCAAGTCTTCACAAAATTCTCTTTCAAGAAATAGGCTCAAAATAAGGCATTCTGATATATAACGATGTCCTACCCAATCTTAGCACTCTTGGCCAAAAGACAGATGAGAAGCTCCATTTCTGCCAAAAATTAATTAAGAAGCACATCCCAAGTCTCATGTCTAGATATTTTTCACTCAGATATTATTCATTATGTCATAGACAAATAATTAGCAATCTGCCAATCCTCCATACCTCATTCCAGATAAGAGAGGGGGAAAAAAATCACCTAAAATACTCTACTTGATTTAAAAAAGATATCGCTAATCCAAAGTGATTAGACTTCTCAGTTTTCAGATTTTTCAAATGTTGCTAAATCCTATTACATGTCTTTTTTGAATGCAAAGAAAATACTAGATAGTGTTTCTCATGAATACTTGCATGTTTTTCTTTCATGAAGATCTCGTGTTGTCTTTGATATGGACAGGACTCACCTAAATGTATATCCTAGCTTCTTCACTTACAAGTCATCTTTTGTAAAGAATATAATTTCTCTATGTTCATTTACTAATGTTTAAAGTGACAATAATACTACAACTTCACTCAGGAATGTTATAAACATATGCCTTAATCCGTGTAAAATGCTAAATAGTAAGTCTTCAGTTTTAGGTACAAATATCATTACTATCAAGTAGCTCCATTTTCTCAAGACAATGTTACTCTTCCTCCCAGGTTGATTTGTTAAAAGTGACCCAGGGGCGCCTGGGTGGCTCAGTCAGTTAAGCGTCCGACTTCAGCTCAGGTCACAATCTCGTGGTCTGTGAGTTCGAGCCCTGAGTCGGGCTCTGGGCTGATGGCTCACAGCCTGGAGCCTGCTTCCGATTCTGTGTCTCCCTCCCTCTCTGCCCCTCCCCCGTTCATGCTCTGTCTCTGTCTCAAAAATAAATAAAAAACGTTAAAAAAAAAAGTGACCCAAATTTACCAGCCCCTGCTTGTTAATTCTCTTTTAAGTACCTGTCATGTTTTTCAATTTTCAATAAAGTGCCTTCGCCAACCATTTAGAAGATAGCCCACAATAGGGGTGCCTGTGCGGCTCAGTCAGTTAAGCGTCCAACTTGATTTCAGTTCAGGTCGTGATTTCACAGTTTCTTAAGTTTGAACCCTGCATCTGACTCCATGCTGACAGTGCAGAGCCTGCATGGGATTCTCTGTCTCCTTGTCCCACTGGCCCTTCCCCACTTGCACTGTCTCTATCTCTCAAAAATGAAATAAAACTTGGGGGAAAAAAGGGCCAAAATAAACTATCTGTAGTAAGTTTCCTGAAGAGTATTTATCCATCCACTTCTTTTAAGACAACGCTGTACCTATTTGTACATATGATTTTATAGATGGTACATTAAAAAGGGAAAACATAACCAAATATTTTAAGAAATATTGATTTAATTGAACTTTAATTTAACTTTCCCACACTCACAGCAAGCTACTTTTATACAAAGGTCTCCAAAATGTTACCTCATCTGAGACCTCCACTATGAATTCTACATATTCAAAATTCATGATGGAGCCTGAATTTATTAAGTACCTCTAACTGGTTAACTCTCCCATAAGAGTTGCTCAGTTTAAAAGTTATCCTTGATGATTCTTACTTCTTCCTCTCCCACATCCAATTTGATACTTTTCTTCTTACTTTTGATACTTTTCTTACTTTTGTGATACTTTTTTCTCTCCCCCACATTCTATTGATACTTTTGTCCTGAACACGTGTACATCTTTTCATTTTCACCATTTCGATTTTATTTCAGGCAACCTTTATCTTTCCCCCTGATTATGTTAATATTCCACTAATTGGTCTTCCTGTAACCTACCATCATCTTCCTCTTATTCACTTGTCACACTACAGGGAGAGGAGTCTTGTCAGAACATATATTCAGTCACGGCATTTTTAACAACCTTCAACTGCCTAGTTTCTCTAAGAATGAGGACCAACATTCTTCATGTAACCTAATTTTGTTTCCATTTTACAACGTTTATTTATTTTTGGGACAGAGAGAGACAGAGCATGAACGGGGGAGGGGCAGAGAGAGAGGGAGACACAGAATCGGAAACAGGCTCCAGGCTCTGAGCCATCAGCCCAGAGCCTGACGCGGGGCTCGAACTCATGGACCGCGAGATCGTGACCTGGCTGAAGTCGGACGCTTAACCGACTGCGCCACCCAGGCGCCCCTTGTTTCCATTTTAAATTTGATCAACTCTCTGATTAAAACAACCTTTGCTCTTCCACTTTCTTCCATTTTCCTCTTCCAGGTTTTTTCTTCGTTACGTAAATTTCTTCTTCCTATTTTTTTTTCCGTTCCTTCCTTTTGTGAGGAGATGTGAAGGGCAGAGTTGATTCACCTATTACATAGTTCATGAAATATCATCATCATCTCTGTGTACACAATTGTGACAGATTTTATTTTCCAAAGATGACCTCAACAATCTCTCCAAAACCACATGCTTTTCTTGATACTTTTCCACTCAGAGATGTGTGTATATCCCCACCTCTCATATTAGGGTGGGGTTGTGGCTTGTTAAGCCAACAAAGTGTAGTAGAATTGACACTATGTGATTTCTGGGGCTAGACCATTCAAGACCATGCACCTTCCACTTGGTTCTCTTTGAACACCCATTCAGGGGCAGCCACTCTTGGACACTCCCCCTCAGAACTTAGCCATCAGGCTGGGAGAAGCTTCAGCCACCTAGAGAGGCCATGTGTCAGAGTTGTTTGATGAATAAACTTGGGCCAGGCATTAAGTCATCTCATCTTCGATTCCAAACTCGTGAGTGAAGACATCATCTTGGAAATAAATCATCCAGCTCCAGATGTTTATGTCCCCAGTCCTTTAAATCTTCTTAGCTGAATCTTTGGACATACTGTAGCCTTTCTGGATTCCTAACACTCAAATCTGTGAGCAAATAAATAGATAAATAGAATAGTTTTCTCATGTTTCTCCAATATACTGCTTGAGTTCTTTTAGGATTATTTTGAAGTCACAGATAAATTTGAGCATTAACATCTTTACAATTAGACATCTCATTCAAGAATATTTTATCTCTTTCCATTTGTTTAATTCTTGTATTATGATCTACCTTTTAACCAAGAGAACCAAGTGGAAGGTGCATGGTCTTCTAAATTGTTTACAGGTGATTCCTAGACAGTCTATAGAGTTTTTTTTTTTTGGGGGGGGGGATGTTTTGCTATTTTGATCAGTATCTGATCATTCTAGGCTTACTTTCTGGTTGTTTTACATCACTAAATTTGGAGAGGATGTGTTACATAGCAGTAATAACCAGGACAATCACCCATTCTTGTTTCGTTTTATTTCATTATTCATGCTTGTTACTCTTTGAGTCGTGATTCCCGCTTCTGTTTCCTTCTGTTCTTCCATGGGTGGCTGCATTCATTTTGATTTATGACCGTGGATAAGTACCTATCGACAAGGACTATTAACAGTTCTTTTTTTTCTATCTCTATTTTTCTTTGAAACAAATCTGGCACTAAGAAATGTTGCTCCCATTTTCACTCAGCAGTGCTTCACAATCCTTTGGGGTTGTATATGCCTGTCAAATTCAATGCTTCCAAATGCTTCGCACTATGATATGGTGAATACCCATCACACTTTTCATTATCTAGTTGTCTTGGGCCGAACTCCTTGGTTACCTCCAACTCCCCCACTTCATTAAAAAACACACACACACACAATCAAGTATGCAGTGGGTGTCAGTGAATAAATAACAAGGCATATACAACAGAGTGGAATGATTGGTGAAGAAGTATATTCATCATCAACATGCATACTTTCTCTAAATACGTCAGATGCCTACAGCATCTGCAACAGACTAAACGTCTACCAGTGGTGCACAGGAGCACAGGTTTCAATTTCATACACATTTGCATGACATTTGCATACACATTTCAAACACCTGGGGTTTTTCTGGGTTCTAAGTCTAATCTTACGGAATCCTGCTACTGTTTCAGTTTAAATCAGTAAGTTCAGCAATATAACACAGCACTTGCCAGCCTTAATGTCACTGTCAACCTTTGTCTTTTGTCCATTTTTACTTGGCTTCCAGAGTTGTCCTTTTGATTTGAAGAAATTCTTGTATTTCCCAGCTATCAATGCTTCATTTTAGGCATCGCCTATGTTTTTTCCCGGTCTCTAATTTTCTTCAGCAACAAAGAAACCTGAAATTTGATAGATTTATATCTACCTTTAATATTCCTATTTTTTTGCTTAGCCTTTCGGCCTAGATTTTACAGTTTACTTTTTGTATTCTGGTTTTTGTTCCATCTAAAATTTACCTTTGTATGTAATGTAGGTAGTCTCACTACTTTTCTCCACAAAAATGATCCAAGTTTCCTGGTGCCATCTACTAAATAATCCATCTTTTCTCCCCTGAAGTTTCGTGGCTCCTTAATCTTATGTCCAATATCTATGTGTCCAGGACTCTGTTGGCATATCTTTCTGCTATGTCAACACCGCAGTTTCCATGATGATGGCTCTATGACACAGTTTAATATACAGTTGCATGAAGCCTCCATGGTTTTTCTCTTTTAAAAACCATTTGAGTTAATCACTGACTTCTGTTGTCTTATACAAATGTTTAGTATAGTTTTCTCATGTCTCTCTAAAACCTTGCTTTTCTGGAGCACTTAAGTGGCTCATCAGCTAAGTGTCTGATTTTGGCTCAGGTCATGATCTCATTGTTTGTGGGTTCGAGCCCCACATCAGGTTCTGTGCTGACACACAGAGCTTGGGATTTTCTCTCTCTGCCCCACTCTGCTGCTACCCCCTCAAAATAAATAAATAGAATTTTTGAAAAAGTGCGTTAAAATCTTGTTTTTCATTAAAATTGTTTTGAATATTTTCAATCATAGGTACATTTGCAAACTAACATGTTTACGGTAAGACATCTCATTCAGTAGTAAGTTCTCTCTTAATGAGAATACTCATGCACTTTTGATGGGAATGAAAACTGGTGCAGCCACTCTGGAGAAGAGTATGGAGGTTCCTCAAAAAATTAACTACCCTATGGCCCAGCAATAGCACTGCTAGGAATTTACCCAAGGGATACAGGAGTGCTGATGCATAGGGGCCCATGTACCCTAAGGTTTATAGCAGCACTTTCAACAATAACCAAATTATGGAAAAAACCTAAATGTCCATCAACTGATGAATGGATAAAGAAGATGTGGTTTATATATACAATGGAATACTGCCTGGCAATGAGAAAGAATGAAATGCTGCCATTTGCAGCAACAGGGATGGAACTGGAGGGTATTATGCTAAGTGAAATAAGTCAGGCAAAGACAAGTACCATATGTTTTCACTCATATGTGGATCCTTAGAAACTTAACAGAAGACCACAGGGGAGGGGAAGGGGAAAAAATTACAGAGAGGGAGGGAGGCAAATATAAGACACTTAAATACTGACAACACACTGAGGGTTGATGGGGGGGTGGTGGTGGGGCAGAGAGGGGAAAGTTGGTGATGAGCATGGAGGAGGGCACCCCTGCTGGGATGAGTACTAAGTGTTGTATAGAAACCAATTTGACAATAAATTATATTTAACAATAAAAATAGTTTTATGAGGGTTGATGGGGGGGTGGGAGGGAGGGGAAGGTAGATGATGGGCATTGAAGAGGGCATCTTTTGGGAAGAACACTGGGTGTTGTATGGACACCAATTTGACAATAAATTTCATATATTAAAAAAAGTAAAAATAGTTTTACCATATACTTATATGGCATTACAAATGAATGAATGAACGAATAAGTATTGTTTAAAAAAAATAAGTTCTCTCAACCCAGGTGTTATGACCTACTTTTTAACAGTCTTCTAAATTGTTTACAGGTAATTCCTAGGTACTCTATAGAGTTATTTTAAGGAGGATAGAGAGGAGTATTTTGATTTGCTATTTTGTTTTGGTATTTTGGTATCTTACCAATCTAAGCTTACTTTCTTGTTGATTATTGATAGTAGAATGGAACACCACTTACTACTATTTGAGATGTTTCTGATTTCCTTTATTGGAGCCAGGAGGTAATTTGTTAATCATATTACCTTGTGACCCAATTCATTGCTTGGTCTTCTGTTTCTATTTATAGTAGTAGAATGTCAAAACACACTACCAAGCCAATAATGAAAAATTCCAAGCTTTATTACTCATTTGGGCATAAACAAATCACTGGCAGAAGAAACCACTGGCAAGAGGACTCTGACTTCAAGGAAGGGAGAAAGAACCTAACCCTGGGCACCTATCTAATTTCTGAATGATGGTGTAAACTGAGTGGTAAAGCAGGGCAGGCTGCCTTGTGGGAGAACTCATCCAGGGGACTTTGCAGGGGTGGGGCTAGTACCGTGGCAGGTGTTAATGTTTTAACCAAATGACATTCTGCTTGGAGAGACAGTAATTACATGCATCTCTATTTTTCCACATTATACAATCTGAAAATAAGGATAGTTCCATCTCTTCATGCCCTTCCCTCAACTTTTTAAAATATTCACTTGAGAGAGAGATGGAGAGATGGTGTGAGCTGGGGAGAGAGAGGGGAAGGCGGGAGAGAGAAAATCTTAAGCCATCTCCATGCTCAGCATGCAGGGCTCAACTCGACAGCCCTGGGATATTGACTTGATCCCAAATCAGGAGTTGGTGCTTAACTGACTGAGTCACCCAGGCGCCTCTCCCAGCTGCACCCCCAGCCCCGCCTTTTTTTAAATTGTGTGTAAAACCACTGTCTATGACAGAGGGGCAAAACAGCAGACTCTGGACCTATGTTTGACTTCTAGCGCTTTTATTTAGTAACTGTGTGACTTTGTTTTCTCTACCTTTAGTTTCCTTACCCATAAATTGAGTATCATGGTAGTAACTAATTCACAGGGTTATTGGGAGGATTAAGTGAATTAGTATATATAAAACATTTACAAGAGTTGTGGCAGATTCCAGTGCTAGGTTATTCTTTTTAAAACACTTACATTGGTTAGAATTTTTAATTCCTTAAATGTGATCATTGACATCAACATCTTCCACTAGACTGCCTACTTCATGAGAACAGCTACTGTATTTGGACCTGTTCACCATCACATTCCTTAACATTTAGCATCTATTCTCGAACAGAGAAGGTTTATGTGTTGAATAAATAAATACATCAGTAAATGAAATGAGAATGAAGAAAACATTTATTGTAATTTTTCTCCAAATATTTAATAAACCAGTATGATGTTTTAAATTCTAAGATAATATCCAATGTTTCCCAAGTTTTTATGACCATGGATCTTTTGTCTTGTTTTAGTGGATGGCCAGTAGGGACCAATGCCCATTGCACCATAATGGGAAAAGCTACTCTCCCTATTTGACATTTTGTTTCTGAATCAAGTCAAGCTATTAGAGAACCCCATACCCAGTTTTTAGTATATTGGCATCCATAAAACCATTTCACATTTTATTTCAGTGTAATTCCCTGAGCTTATACTGCAGGGCGTTACAAGGACCAATTTTATAAAGCACTCCAATGTATTTACTATAATAAAGTGGCTGAACGTGTATGTTGTTAACAGTACAGGGTTTCCTTGGTGCAGCCCAATGAAGGAATTCCTGGTATTGGTAAGAGTAATATCTTACCAATGCTTTTCTAAACAAGTGTTTTGCTTTTGTGAAAGCACAAATTTTCCTACTTGTGTTTGCTTGATCATGGCAACCACTAGAAAGCTTAAAATCAAATTTATATAGGCCCACTAATAGGAGTTAGGGTTTCTATTCTAACTCCTGCTTTCATTGTAATTTTCTACATTTTTGTTTGTTTTTCTCCTATGTTTTAATTATTTTGACATATGTAATTTTATGACTTAAAAAAATACTCCTTTGTCCTATATAAGATCAGGAAAAGTATAATAAAGAAGTCAATTTACAGTATAGTAATGAAATCCTTTCCGAAAATATGTACTGCTAAACCAGCAGAGAGAGAGCAAAAAGAGGAGGAAGATAAAAGAAACAGTGCTCATTACGTAGCTGTTACCATCCTGGAATGGTCAATTGATCTTTCCTTTGTGAAACACACCTCTGCCCCCTCCCTCAATTGCTCCTGGGATCAAAGCCGGCCATGCTTTGCCCACTGACTGATTTAGACTGTGACATGATGTAAGCCAGGCCAACTGGACACAACTGGGATTTTTGGTAAAACCCTTGGAAAAACAGCATGTTTTTTTTTTTCTAGTCAGTTTCCCTTAGAGTACAAGATATGAACCGGGAATTGTTGGTGCTAATCTTGCCAGTGTGCAGAAATTGCCTACCTGAATCAAAGAACTTTGAGGAGAAACATGGAGCTGAAACGCTCACGGAACTATTTCGAGCTGTGAATTCAACAATGCCTGATGCATCCTGGGGCATGCCACTAGCAAAATTTCCAATATAATCATAATTGCCTGTGAAAGTGGAGGTGACTTAGCCTGAGTTCTTCTCCAGAAAGAAGAGCCTGGGACAGGTATTTGAGGGCAGGTAGAGTATTTTGAGACGTGATCTCAGAATCAGAATAGGGATCTGGGAAAGAGGGAAAATCAACACAAAGGTGCTGTCTAAAGTTGGTCATGACGGTGGTCAATGTGGGCTCTAGCCACCCAGGACCTAGTGAGAAACATTGAGGGATATGTGCCCAAAATGGCCTGTTCAAGGAATCAAAGAAGGGCCCCAGCTCTCATCCCCACTGGTCAAGAGACTTCTCTAGAGTATGTGAACTCCCTTAATGCTTCCAGGTTTCACAAGCGTGACTGCAAGATGGTGTTGTGCGGTGAGCTCCATGCCAAAAGTGAGAAACAGGAGGTGAGTTGCCTATCAGGTGCTGTCATCTTACACCTGCACAAAGTGTTTGCTAAAATGTAGCTGAGGTAAAAGATGGGCTGAGAGCCCAGGAAACAAGGTAAGAGAGGAGTCATGGTAAAGCTTAAACTCTAACATGTAGAATTGGCTAGAGATGCAAAGCAGCTATTTGAAATGTATTCTATAGTATGGGACTCAAACCATGAATTACAAAGTCTGGAAAAAGAAAAAAAATAGTTTTTCGTAAGCTTATTCCTTCGTTCAAGTCTCATTTCTACTGCACTGGAAACAGGCCTGTCTAGAAGCATGAAGGAAAGGAAACTCCACTTTGTTGGAAACTCTTTCTTCCTAAATGCAAAAGTCCAACCTGAATGAGAGAGAAATAATCTGGACCTTCACAGGCTTAGCAGAGCTCTTTTCGGTTTTGAGGGTTGTTTTTTCAGCAAAATCATAGAAAGAGAAGCAAAGCTCTAAGTAATATGAAGGCTTGGGTGGTTATCCCCACCCTCAGGTTCCTCCTGCAAGCACCTGTCTGTCAGACCCTCTCATTCAGACAGAGGCAGGCATTGCTCCCATGGTCAGACAATATCCACTGGAGCTACAACTTTTGGGCAAGAGCTCTTTTGTTCTCCATCTTCGCAATTTGTTCAGAACGAGACTGAAACCATTAGCTGAGGATGAGGGCCAAAGATTTTCTGTAAGAGATGGGAATTCCCAGGCCATTCCCTGACGAATGAATTTTGATTCCTTGATCTTCTTTGCCTTTGGAATTTGACCACAGGCAAGAAAGTTGGCATTTGGCTCATCTTTTAAGGGAAGTGTTTTTCCTGAGAGACTCTGAAGAAACCTGTCAGACCTGGCACAGCTCTACCTACCTTTGGGCTCCCAAATCCACACTCTCAGGACATGAGCAATAAAGATGAGCATTTTCCAGAAAGAGGCCCCTGTAAGGCCCTTCAGATGTTACCATGCAGTGGAAGCAACCAGAGAACTTTCTGGAAAGGAGAACCAGATTGGCTGGGCATGGAACTCATTCCACTGCCAGGAAAAGGCTAATACCTACTGCTCTCCAGGATAGGTGATGAGATTTGGACAAGTGATCCCTGGATGCTGGCTCTTTTTTTTTTTTTTTAATCAAAATGGGAGTTTTGATTGCACACTTGTCCATTTTATCCTGTTTTATTTTAAGAATGTCACCAGTGATTAAATATGATGTTCAAGTTGCTCAATCAGGAGCGACTACATCACATGTTCTTAGCTAGCTCAGCCAAAAAAAAATTGTTTTGGCTTCAGCAAGTTTAAGTTGTTTGCTGATGATTGCCCTCAAAAGAGTACTGGCAAAAAAAAACAAAAAACAAAAAACAAAAAAACAAAAAAAAAAAACAACAGCACCAGTCTTGGTATTATAGAATTAACTAACAGTAAGGGAATGGTTAAATCAAGTATTGTACATCTATTTGATGCAATAGCATAAATCTATATCAAAAAAACAAAAACCCTGTTAGAAATGTGTAATAATGCTCACGCTTATGGTAGAAACCATTTAAAAAAAAAGATAATTGTAAATAGTGCTGCTCAAGTAATCTAAATGAATGAAAAATATGTGTAATATCTCAAAATTATTGGAAGGAAATATGCCAAAATAATCACTGTGCACATTAGCAGAGTACTCTATTTTATATTTTCTACATTATGGTCTTGGACATATTTCATACAGTATTTTTAAATGTTTTTAAATAAAACTATATGAAAACTGAAGTTAACTGAATAGTGTATCTTTATTTGCCTTCTGAAAAAATTAAAATTGAGTATATCAATGTCGTCCAGTTCTAAAACTTCAAAATGCAAATGTACGTGTGTTTATAAAATATAATACATACACATTACGTAAAATATTAAATATATAATGTACATAAACATATGTAAACATTAGTTTTATTTGCCTCAAGATACATTTGAGGCAATGCCTGGGTGGATCACTGGTGAAGTGAAATGTATTAGAAATCTATCAAAATATAGTTGGAAATATTACTTTATGGCATACGAGAATATCCGTTAAAATGATCTCAAGGACAAAAGTGTAGAATTCGTTATCTGATCTGATTAAACTTAAGGAATAAAGGACCCTTTTGACACAGGCAAACAAACAATGGGATCATCTATAACATGTAATGCCAATTACTCAAATTCGTATCTCTAAACACCTGTAATCAAGTGGCTGCTGAATCAAGGCTTTGGGTGACCAAAAAAGGCTACCACTGAATATTTAGAGCAAACAGTGTCTTTGGTTGGCTGCTTGCTTTAAGTGTGCTTAAAAACATTGAAAAGGAAAATTATCAACTCATGCCTTTTCATTTTCAGTTAAAGATATAAGTAAGGAATTACAAAGGTTTTAAGCCTTCCCCGAGCAGAGAGAGAGAGAGAGAGAGAGGAAAAACAGCTTTATCTCCTATGGCCACGAAGTAATAATTTCTTAAGACCAAACCCAATCTAATTCTATGGGTAGCAAAATTACGATGTATTTTGAGTTCTCAATATTACAGTGTTCTATTTTTCATATTTCCCCATCTTTTATTTTAAAGTTGACTAATTTATTGGGGAGCAGTGGGACCCTCAAGTTTGGGATGATAACATGAAAGCAGATATAGGTGAAGATGAAGATCCTAAACCCCTAAATTTTTACTCATCAGCTTCTTTTGCCAGAGGAAGTAAACCATCCTCTCTTTGCTTGAAAAATCTGTAGGTCCTGCCTTATACAGTTTCCTCTGGGGACACGCTGATTCTGCTGAGGACCCATTCCCATCCATCCTCACTGCTCCTAAACCCCAAACCAGATTCAAATCCAGAAAGCCCCAGTATGTCAGGTTCTAAGTGTGAACTGGGTGAAGTCATCATGGACACCAGAAGAATGGCAAGATTTTGCCTCATTTGCCTAAAGCTCTATGGCTTTTGACGACTTGGAAATGGAAAGTACTATGAGAGTGGAACCTTCATTTTCATCCACTATTACCCACTACACAATTTTTGCTTCCTTTTCCTGCAACAGTGGGCATTGTCGGGCTGGAGGTGTTAGTTCCCATGGGTAACGCATTATGACCATGAGGCGGAAAAGAAAGCAGGATATCCTTTGAGATACCTCTTAATTCTTCCACGTTCTATGGTAAAATATAATGAATAAAAATATTGTTTTTCAGTATAGGCCAGATTATTAATTGACACACTCTTTAGGAATAAAGGCCTGGGTCACCCCATGAGGCAAGGAAACAGAGCAATGTTCTTCCTAAGGGCAAAGGGAGAATGGAATGCCTCGGGAAAGAGGAAAATATAAATCACAGCTATGACCATGTGACCACATACACATTGGAAATAAAAACCAACATAATTATGAGTATTTCTTACATTGATATCAAATTACTTGATTACTCATTTTCTCTTTCCCCATCTTCTAGTCTCCTAATATTTACTATATGTAATATATTAATATAATAAACTTAGACCTCAGTAAATAAATTCATGTATATCATGGGGGGAAATACAGCTTAGCTAAAAAAGTAACAGAACATTATCTAAATCCAGATATTGTGCTATGTGGACTTTGTATCTCCTTCTGGAGAGTAGGAGAGTCCAATTTTACCTGCAGGAGGGATAGCTGTATTAGGTTAGGCTGATACAATATCTTGATGATATATTTCTGTTAAAATTAAATATAATTTAATCCGGTGTATATGGTTCTTAACGTGTAAAGTGGGGGACTGTGGTGGTTTCTTCCTGTGTCAACAAAGCTAAGCTCTAACCACATGTTCTGGAATCTCTTTCCCTTTATGGTTTGGAGTTAGATTTGGCCAAAGGGAAATGTTCACAAGACCGAGAAGGCAGAATTTAAAAATCACTGCTTACTGTGTGAAAACCGTAGCAACAAACTGTGCTAAGAAATACACACGTAGTACCATTCATGCCCTCCCTCTCTTCCACCCTCCTTCCTTGCAGTTCTTCTTCACAACTACCAGCTCAGCTAACCAACTGCAAGTCAAGCCTGCCACCAAATGCAGGGGCGATGGCCTTCCAGATTTCTCTAGCAACTATCCATTGCAGTTTCACTCTGACAGCTGGAGTTTCGAGTTTTCCTAGATCTGTCGCTGCAAACTGCAAAGTGTCCATCATACCAGTGCTTCCGGAGGTCTGCTGAGTCATTTTTCCCTGATCATTTAAATCCCCTTTTTGTATCTTATTACCTTACCTCCTCCTGCAAGTGCACAATCAATTCCTCATTCTGCATTACTCATAGTGATTCTACTTCCCTGACTGAACCAGGGTTGATGACGAGTTTCATTTAAAACCCTTGATAACTATTGCTGATATGATAGTTCTTTTCTGCTCTTGGTTTCCAGGTCACCACTTTCTCTTTACTATCTTTACTATTTACATTAGTCTTCTATGCTGTTCTCCACTTTTCCTTGAGCCCTCAATAAATATCCCTGATCTCAGTCTTGGTCTTCTACTCCATCTACTTTTTTTTTTTAATGTTTATTTTTGAGAGAGGAAAGAGAGCAAGAGAGCACATGTGAGGGAGTGGCAGAGAGAGAGGGAGACACAGAATCCGAAGCAGGTTCCAGGATCTGAGCTGTCAGCACAGAGACCAACGTGGGGCTCGAACTCACAAACTGCAAGATCACGAGCTGAGCCAGAGTCAGACACTCAACCAACTGAGCTACCCAGGGATCCCTCCATCTACATTTTTCTCAGTCTACAATCAATCCTTTGATGATCCTAGGTAGCCTTGCAACTTAATATTCATGATCCATAATTTCCTTCAATGCCAATAAGCAACCCACCAGAGAATATCCCTGGCTTCTCTTTCACAAAAACATCCAGAATTCACCAGAATTCAAACATGTATGCCCACCTCACTTATCTGAGCTATCATTATCATAAATGGTCTTCTTTGGTCAATTAATTCTGTAGGGGCTTCTCAAAAAAGAAATCAAAGTAATTGTCCCGTATTATATGTTGCATCAAATCTCTGCAACATCACCCCTTTTATGTAGAACTACAGCTAACCTTCTCACAAGTACTTGTGTAGCCTATGACATCCGGCTGACCCTGAGTTACCATTTTGGCCCCATTCTCTTTCCTTCCCCTATGTCACCCCACTCCAGCCACAGTGGCATTATTGATGATCCTCAAACACACCAAATAAGCTCTTACATTTAGCCCTTCATGTCACCTGCTCAGTAAAGCCTGCCATGACCACACTGATTAAAATTGTCACTGATGCCTCTATTAGGATTCCTCATGGCTGCTAAATTTTCTTCTGTATACTTATTAGCTTCAAACATACCAATTAATTTTATTATGTATGTTTTCTTATATTGATCTTTCCTACCCAAATTATGAGTAGAATATAAACTCCATAGGGCACCTGGATGACTCAATTGGTTAAAGGTCTGACTTCGGTGAAATGTCTAACTTTAGCTCAGATTGTGGTTTTTGAGTTTGAGCCCTACAGTGCGCTCTGCACTGACAGCACAGAGCCTGGTGCGTGCTTCAGATTCTCTGACTTCCTCTCTCTGCCCCTTCCCCGCTCCCTCTCGTGTGTGCACATTCTCTCTTTCTCAAAAATAAACATTAAAAAAAGAACATAAACTCCATCAGAGTAGAATGTGGCCTTTTTTGTTGTTTTTAGTGATTTAATCTGAGCTTTGAATAATGTCTAGCAAATAATAAGTATTCAATAAATATTTGATGCATTCACAAATGAATGGTGAAATGGTGATTCTTTAACAAGGATCTGGTACAAGCCTGATAAATAGATTTTCTATGTATATATACATACATCTTTTGTAAATTTTTTTCGACATTTATTCAGTTTTGAGAAACAGAGAGCATGACCAGGGGAGGGGCAGAGAGAGAGGGGAAACAGAGAATCCAAAGCAGGTTCCAGGTTTCAGGCTCCAGGCTTGGAGCTGTCAGCACAGAGCCCAATGTGGGACTCCAACTCACCAACCATGTGATCATGACCTAAGCCAAAGTCAGCAGCTTAACTAACTGAACCACCCAGGCACCACTTGTATGTATTTCTTTTGTCTTTCTGTTGTAGAAATGTTGGCAACAGTAATAACATAGCATAAAATGTTAATGTTTTAACATTAAACACAAACACTATTTTTTTCCCTAAAAACTAGCCCTTAAAAAGAGCAACAGCAAGCAAGGTTTTAATCTCTTGTACTTTCTAAAGAAAGAAAAATATTTGCCAAAGCAATGAATGAAGGCAAAATTATCTAACCAAAATATCATGCATAACCTACCTTGATATATAAGATAGGACAAAATAAAAAAGGATCTCTTTTTTTTTAATGTTTTTTAATGTTTATTCATTTTTGAGAGGCAGAGAGAGACAGAGCATGAGCGGGGGAGGGGCAGAGAGAGAGAGGGAGACACAGAATCTGAAGCAGTCTCCAGGCTCTCAGCTGTCAGCACAGAGCCCGATGACACAGGGCTCGAATTCACAGATGGTGAGATCATGACCTGAGCTGAAGGCGGATGCTCAACGAAATGAACCACCCAGGTGCCCCAAGAAAAGATCTTTAAAATGATTTTGGAAACTTTAAAAAATATTTGTTTAGTACTTCTTCCTTGATAAATGCCAACTATATTTAAAGTAGGAGAAAGGAAGAAAGAAAGAAAGAAAGAAAGAAAGAAAGAAAGAAAGAAAGAAAGAAAGAAAGAAAGAAAAGAAAGAAAACGAAGAGAGGTAAGATCAGCTGAAGCTGAACTGCCGACAAGACAGGATAAAAAAAAAAAAGAAAAGAAAACTAACTACAAAAACCACGACTTAGGAAACACTTCCAAATGTGATTGAGGGTGCAGTCTGGTGGTTTATGTAGCAATGTAGAACAGAATGTCCATCAGGAAATCGGAAAAACAGACGTGACCATGAGCCAGTGACCAGTGAGAGTGTAGCCCAAGGACAACCAGCCTCACTCTGTTTACAAGATATTTGAAGAGATCTGCCCTTAATGGAGCAAAGCTTTAATGATGTAGGGAGTCTCTTTGGTTCTAGAGGTTTTTCTTCCTTGTAAAGATGCCATTCATCTCTCTCTCCTTTCCGGTTATCAACAAGCAGCTATCTAATCTAAAAGCAGACAGAATACTAAAGGTGCCTACTTCTTTCAAGATGCTAAACTTTCCTCCAGGACAGACAACTTACTTTGGGGATATACTTTGTAAAAAACACTCCTAATAAAGATTCCAAATTAAGTATAATCCTTAACCATTCAAACCTTATTCTAATCTTTTATGTTTCGTGTTTTAATTCAAAATCACTACAACCACTTATCTACAAATAGTATGTAAAGTATTATTAACATCATTATTCATCTGAGTAGTTTAGAGTTTGTTTATTCTTATAGTTCACAGAGGCTAAGAATGAGTTTTAGAGACAAAGAGAGAAGGCTTTGATAAACAGCAATTTGAAAGGACTACGTGTGTATGTTTGTGTATTTATCTCAGTGATGAGGATGAATGGCCCCAAATCTTGCCAAAAAAAGCATGCACCAAAGTAGTAATGTGCTCAAAGTAGTGCACGTAACCACTGACTTGGCTTTGTGATATTTTCCAAGTCTAATTACAAAACAAAACCAAAAAATCGGAATAAAGTAAAAAGGTAAGAAACATTTATTCCACAATATACACGGGAGTACTTATCTAAAATGTAAAAACTGTTCTTTCCTCAAAACTGTCAACTATTAGACACCAGGGAGCCTATAAAGAGTATTCTATAATGCCAAGTATGGGTCACATGCAAAGATGAACGAAGACCTGAGTGGCAGATGGTACCATTGTGTATTATGCTGGTGTTGTGCATTAACATACCTACAGAATTTTTTTTTTGTTCTGAAATAACACACTCCAATTACTTCCTCATGTCTAAGGAAACACTATTCAAGGAACTGGAAGACAGATTTAGATGCATACATACCTTCACCTATATACATTCCATGATCTCTATCCCCAACTGATTGATAATCAAATGACAGCAAACAAAAATACCCCAGTAACATGTGACCAATAAAGGCTATGACGAGACACTCAAATAGATTTATGAAACCAAATGATACATTTCCCAAGGAGAAAATGTTTAATCATACTAGAGTTACCTCTATTTTGTCCAAAATAATGTTCTTTTGGCCAAACTTATTTACACACACACACACACACACACACACACACACACAATGAGTTGATAAAGATATTTGTCTTCATTTTTTTGATATTAATAACTTTTCACCATTTATTAAAAACAAACAGAAAACTTTTATAGCAGGCAAGGAAACCAGCTAATCACAATATACATGTAAATAAACTGAGGCAAATCAAATACAAGTGATTTGTCTGAGTAAATCTGTAGCAGAACTACAATGATACCTCCTTCATTAAAGCAATGCCTGTTCCTTGGCCCACTGCACATTCCAGGGAGTCTCACAAATTCAGGAATGGAAAAGGTAATTATTTATTTAGTTGGAAATGTGAATAGGATTTTGAAGAAAAGGAATAGACTCAAAATTTCAGAATTTCTTTTTCTTCTCCAAATATCTTAAATCCTTTTTTAAGTTCTTAGTTGTTAGTTTGTGGTTAAATAAAACATAATCATCTGATAGATCTTTGTAGTGTGGTCTGATTTTTCCTGTAGCAAATCCAACAACCCAAATCAAACTAACACATTTTCTGGCCTCTTCCCACTGGACCAAATTTTAAGAAAATGAGCCAGATTTTCTGTCCTGGGGCATATTTTTAAGAGCTAAAGTTTTAGTTTGTTAGATAAGGAAGAGAATACAACTCTCTTGGCATCTGTACAGGTTTAAAGCCACAAGACAAGATGTTACATTTCTTGAAGAAGGTAACACAGAATGATTTATCTGTTCTCATATCTAATTTTTATCTCAGAGCCATCCATCTGATAAGTCAATTGCAGGTACCTAGTTTCTAAGAGAGCAGCTTGTAGACAGAAAGATATGTGATGCTGGTGGGAAAGAGTGGCAATGCCCACTAGTGCCCAGATCTGTAACTTAATCCTACTAAGTGATATTTCATTTCCATGCCATGATGCTAAGAAAAGTCTCAAGAAAGACAATGTACAGTGAACGTCACCAAAACCAATCCTAAAAATTTATATAGGAACTGGACTGACAAGTGGGAAGTCTTCTATTCAAGAAACACTGCCAGGTTTCCTAGACTATTGAAAATCAAGATGGAGATTCACTTTGAAAATGTGAATGCAGTAGTGAAAAGAGTTGGACCATGACCAATTCTTTTCTAAGTCTCAACACTTAAGAACAGTATAGGTTATAGATAAGGACTCCCTGTTTACAAGACAAGTCGGAATTTCCAGTCCAGAGGTTAGGAATCTCCTTCTCTGGCAGTCACTCAAAGTGTAGACATTAGTAGGAAAGGAATAGTGAAGGGCCAGTTTTTGGAGTTGGGAATAGAGCAAGTGACTTCAGTGGTTACTTTCAGTCTTCAGACTGACTCTCCGTGAGCCCATACTGATTTTATTTATTATTTTCTTTGGTTTCTGATACTTTCATTCTTTATCTTAATGTTCCTAAATTTGCAGAGCCTGGGTGGTCTATTACTCTGGGTTAAAAGTAAAAATTAAGCATTTGTGGGTTCTCCATTCTTCCATAGATTAGTCCCATGGTTTTAGGCAAATTGCTAAATTTCTTGAACATTTAGTGATGAGATTAATAATTGCAGTTGTTAAAAAGTAAGTCAATGATGCAAATTACTTGCTCTGAATACCTGAAGTTCTTTGAGCCTGGGTTTACTGACAGATCTCGCCTTCCTGCTGAGTTCAAGTAAGAATCTTTCCATATGAGAGAAGTAAACAAAATTCATTGCCTAGAATTGTAAAGGAATGTTTAGGTTGAAGCTAAAATTCCCCCTGAGAAAGATAAAAAACTATCTCAGCCCCCTTCCCTCCCAATGTATACCAAAACTGGCAGCAACTACTGGTTTTGCAAGTCAACAGTAATGGAATGGGAGTTTATGGAAGCTGGGTGCTCTTCCGTTGTTTATTTTTTTAAACAATCAAAACCACTGTTAATTGTTTCACCAAAATAATTCATTGGGTCTATTTGTTAAAAAGTATTTTTGTTCTTTAGTTTTTACATCGTAAGTTTTTACATCAAGTGATCATAATCTCAACAATTCAAAAGGATTAATACAAAATTCATCTCTGTCATCCCGCACCTGCGTTTAAACCTCTGAAAAGTCAAATAATGGACATCGGGGCATGGAAAGAGGCAGGTGGGAGGAGGTGGGAATGATCTCTACATCACTGATCTAGAACCCTTTTGTCAAAATCAATTTGTGGTTCCACCTTCTGTCTTTAGGTCATGCTTTCCTCTTTCATTTTTTGCATTTGTATTGTCTTTATACTGTACTATACCCCCTAATTATAATCAGCATTATTTACCTTTTCTCATTCTCAGGAATGAAACAAAAAAATCTCTACTTGCAGTTATTAGAAATTTGAAACTCTAGAATTATAGAGACAGCTCTTTTTGTGAATGAAAACGAAATTCCTTAATCTTAATTCTCTAATATCTAATTCCCTAATTAGGGATTATTAGGATTATTACTAATTAGGAATTCCCTAATATCTAATTACCTAATCTCTAATTTCTAGTATCTTAATTCCCTAATATCTAATTGATTTCATTAGTCACTATTTAAAAGAAAATAAAGATGGCTCCTATCATTTGGTGCATTTCTAACATACAAACTATTTTTTTAATAATTTTGATTATATCTCTAAAGAATAATAAGGACACTGGGATTAACAAAAAACTCTTTCCTTGCAACCGTATTTATTTCAACATTTATTTATTTTTGGGACAGAGACAGAGCATGAACGGGGGAGGGGCAGAGAGAGAGGGAGACACAGAATCGGAAACAGGCTCCAGGCTCTGAGCCATCAGCCCAGAGCCTGACGCGGGGCTCGAACTCACGGACTGCGAGATCGTGACCTGGCTGAAGTCGGACGCTTAACCGACTGCGCCACCCAGGCGCCCCATCCTTGCAACCGTATTTAGATTAAAAACCAATCAGTGTGGAAGTTGACCTTTGTGAAGTCTTCTGTCTTCCTAACTGGCCCGGATGTGCAAACCAACCTTGGCTTCTCTGAAACAGATACACAGCCCTCTCACACCTGCAGTACAAAGGTGACAGTCCCACATCTACTGTGCAGATCTTCATCTTTTGAAGAATTGTACTTGCATTCTCCATGCAATCTTTTTGCTTCAATAATGAAGCCCTTTGATAATTTAAGAGTTCTGTTTTTTATATCATGCCCAATGCTTATTCCAGAACACAGCTTCCAAACTTTGCAGAACCTATACTTGAAATACTGCTTCACTCGAGAGTAAACAGCAACAATGTCTGCTCTTCTAGAATGTAAGTCTTATATATAGCACTGATTTGCTTCGTGTGACAATGTGGTAGAGAGAAGATTCACTCCTCTATTGCCATGTCATTTTACCTACGATGTTTTAGACCCCTCCTTAATTTTCCAGCAGTAAGAATGTACCTGAAGTGACAGAATGGAAAGGAAAAAATCAAGTTTGTCCAGTCTTGACCAAATTGCTTCAGTCTCTTGTCCTGTCTTCTAATTAAGACCATCTGTTTATATTAGGGAATTTCTAAGGTCCCTGTCAGTTGCAAAATGTCATGGGTTCCATAGCATTTTGGTGGTATTTCTATGTGTTTGTTGTGGGGGTATTTTCTCATCTTCTTCCTCCTCCTTCCTTCCCACCTTTATTTTCCCCTCTTCTTATTCTTTTTAATAATGCTTAGGCACATGTATGCTACTTGGGAGCATTAACAATGATATGTATTATTATCTTTGCATTCAAAGATGCTCATATGTAACAAGATTTCATAACAAGAAATGTTAGGTCTCTAAGGTTACTTGAACATCTTTAGTATCATTGGCCATGATCGATATGTTATTCCACTTTCCTTCAGTAAAGACCCAAACTTGTCAAAGAGGCCCTGGGCTCACCATCTCCAACTATAGGAAGTTTAACTGATTAAGACTGCAGCTACAGTACTCCGAATTTGGCCTTTGAGATCACACTGCTCAAGAGTCAATGACAGGCCCGAAGGCAGGAGTGTCCTTAAAAGACACAGACTCCCATGAGGACTTTGGCTCCCTGATGGCCTTACTAAACCTTCCGTACAGTACATGTTTGGCTTCCACCCAACCTTCTCTCCTTCTTCTTCCCTCAGACTCAGACCAACAATGAGGTCTTAAAACTATCCCAGACATTCTGCGTTCCCCTTCCAATTTCTCTCTAATAATATCCTTGCACATTTAATCCCATTTTGGCATATGCTTCCCCAAGGTTCCAGACAAACACAGGCCCCAAAGACCAGAGATGCACAAATATCCCAGTATTTACAAGCTAAAATATAGAGTTCAAAGAACCATAAAATTCAGACGTACTGAGATCAAACAAAACATGAAGTGATCAAAAAATTGCAAAAAGAGTTATGTTCACAGTTGTAAATGTCCTCATTTTCTTTCCTTGCAGATGAGGCATTCATCATTTAATTCATTCCTACTCAAAGTCCCAAGTTGTCCTTGGCACAATACACATACCATCTCATTCAATGGTCATATCTGCATCTTTTTTGGTAGATAAGGAACACTAAAACTCAGACTGATGCTGAACATAGAATGGTAACCAAATGTGCATATAAATTGCAAATCCATCCTTAATCCTTCCTTTCATACTACATTCGATATGGTGCTAGACTGCAAGAGCAAGGCAATATAATAGCTGCCACATTTTTCCTATTATTTTTGTACAGATTGCCTTCATTCATAGCTGCTTAGCAAAAACATATCAAGTTAATGGTAATGAGTACATCCATGTCAACATGAGCCGATTACAGTATGGCACAGGGACTCACTTTCTCCTACATGGCTGACTATTTTTTTTTTTTAGATATTAAAAAGACATGTTTATCAAATCTGAGAGAGGCAAGAGAGGGTTGCTAAGGTAGGATTATGCATTTTGAATGCAGACTGAGTTTGACAGTATGAACTGAAATGAAAGCATCAAGATCAAGTGTTACAGAGAAAACCATGTGGCCCTGATTTTAGGTTCAAAAGATAGTTTTGTAAGTACAGGATGCAACTGTTCAAAGACGAGACCATTTTTCTTTTGAATGTAATGTAAGGTTGGACTTGTGGAATAACAGGAGTTCATATAAAGGTCCAAGATTTTATAAGACCACAAACTTGATAGGAGCCAACAGTGTTACTTTGTTGCTAAAAAAAGAACATCTAATTTTGAACTATACTTATTTACATAGTGCATTATCAAAGAAAGTTAAATACATGGATCCGGAGGATAGTCCCTGGGTCTGGGAATCAAGTTTCAAGGGGGAGTCTCCCTAAACTCCAATACTATGGAAATCATGCACAACATCTTGGATTAGGCTTTACGTATCTATGCATTTAATACACACTGAAGTGACACTATAAACCCGGCATGTGCTTGATCAATGGGATGAAAAATGGATTCTTGCATGCATGAAATTCAAAGCCTAAAGCTGATGATCTGAACGACCTAAAGGATGAGTAAAGGAAAAATGCGAGTTACCTGCAAATACTTGAAAATATTTTGATAGAGAAGGTCTACTTGTCCAGGCCGGATGCCATTTAGACAGTTGTCAGCGAAGAGAAGTTGGCCTGCAAAGTTATGTGGGAAATGGTTGTGTTCCTGGTAGTAAAGGTATTCATCCCTTTTGGCCAAGTATTCCCAGATCCCAGATATAGAAAAGTGATATGGTCAATCTATCTCTAACTCTGGAACTGAAGCCCAACTCCCATGGCCCCAGATAAAGAACAAGTACCTACCATCCACTCGGATGCACTTGGATGGACTATTATTGTATCCCAGCCCCTTAATACCCCTAAGAAGGAATGAAGACTTGTCCAGGTCATCTTCTTGGAACCTGACATTGAACTCTGCTGGCTGCTCACACTGCCCCAGACAATGACAGGCAATGCAAAACCCACAGACCACTCATCCCATCAATACTGCCTCTTTCCTAAGAGTTCTGCTTCAACAGCTCTGCTGGGCCATTTGAGTTTCTTTGTTTAACACATTCATTAGAATACATTGTTCAATATGCTACGTACCCCAACATTTGAGTAAAATAACTAGGAATTTAACTGTAACAAGCAGGTGCAAGTTGCATCCAACATTTCAATGGAGTAAGAAAGAATGTTATCAAATTAGAGATCATAGGACATGAAATGAAAGTTTGGGAGGTTTGTTTGCTGGGTTTTTTGAGGTAGGAATGTTTCAGTCATCAGAGTCTTCAAACAGAGATGACCATGACATCATTGAAGTGTATTTTTTTTTATTTTTTGTAATGTTTATTTATTTTTGAGACACACACACACACACACACACACACACACACACAGTGAGAGTGGGGGAGGGTCAGACAGAGAGTAAGACAGAGTCTGAGGCAGGTTTCTGGCTCTGAGCTGTCAGCACAAAGCCTGATGTGGGGCTCAAATCACAAATGGTGAGATCAGACCTGAGTCAAAGTCAGACCCTTACCCGACGGAACCACCCAGGCACCCCAAAGTGTATTATTGAGTTTATTTTCACATCAGGTCATTCCTATATTGGGTGGAAAATGTTTTTGTTTCATCTTGTTTCACTTCACTTTTGTTTTTTTGGGGGGAAGAGGGGGAAGGATTGTATTTTTTTGTTGTTGCTGTTTAGTAAATCTCTAAATCCACTTTTAATTCCAGAATTCTCATTCTTGATCTTTGAATGGGCAAGGCAAAACTGTACCCAAGCAGTTACCTCGTGTGACTGATTAAATGCAGGTCGTTGATGGGAGTATTTTTTGAATGGCAATATTCTTACTGTATTTGCACATTTCCATTATTCTTTCCACCCCTTATTTCTTAATGTTACAAGACAAATTTAGTGCTTCAATTATACTTCCTTTATTACTTCTACATTTTTTAAAAGAATGTTTTAAATGTCTCTTTTTTATTTGCCCAAACTTTGTGTTTTTATTTTCTATTTTTGTTACTTATTTTTTTGTCTTTGCCAATACCTATCAAATTTAGTAAAGAGCTATATTTTATCCAAACGTGCAAGGGATTTTTCTTGAAAGTATGACTAAAACCCATCACTTTTTCCTCACAGCATACTTATTAACACTATAAAATGAACAGACTCATTGTGGAAATGTTATAAAAGACATTAGTCAACGTCTTGAAAACCTCCTCACAAAGGATCTTGTTTTTATACTCCCCTGAAAGATCATCTATGCTGCCAGTATCAAACATTGTAACTAAACTTGGCATTCACAAAATAGTTTCCTCTGATGCCAGAACTTCACTGTAAATGAATGCTCCATTTAATCTGCTTCATTAGTTATTTCCTTTTTTTATAACACACCAAAGCATGTACTTAAAGCAGTAACGCCAAAACCCAAATGTTAAAACTGTCATGAGTAATGATTTTAAAAGTATTGTGCCCAATGACGAAGAGCTATAAATGCCTAATTCCAAATGAGTCAAAGTTATTGTACCTATGAGGCAAATAAGTAATCAAATTCTTGTGAAAAATTAAATGGGAGAATTAAAACAAACCATCATTTCTGATCCCAGAGATTTTCCATGTATTTGACCTTTTCCTTTTTAGCTGCTTGATTTGTATCTCACGAAAGTTTTAAGCAAAGACACAGGATAGCAGTTATCTAACATGCAAGGTAACTTTTTTATCTGTTTTTTCTCAGTCATTGTACCCTTATTTCAACCTCTTTAAGCTCTAGAATGGAAATTTCATTTTTTACTTTCAAATAAACCAACATAGGGGCGCCTGGGTGGCTCAGTCGGTTAAGCGGCTGACTTCGCTCAGGTCATGATCTCGCGGTCCGTGAGTTCCAGCCCCGCGTCGGGCTCTGTGCCTGGAGCCTGTTTCAGATTCTGTGTCTCCCTCTCTCTGACCCTCCCCCGTTCATGCTCTGTCTCTCTCTGTCTCAAAAAAAAAATAAACGTTAAAAACTAAAAAAATAATATAATAAAAAAAACCAACATAAACATTCTTGGATATTTACTCCTCTATTATTTTTAATTTATAACAGGGGTATTTGCATGTGCCAAGGGCTATTCTTAAAATACTGCAGACAACTGGAAATACTGTATTTTGAGTACCAACTTTACATAACATCTAAACACATGATGCAAATTGAAGTGCTCTACACAAAAACTTTGAGAAATTCAATACAAAATGAGCTTATGTGGTAAGCAAAGGAGAGACGGGAAAGAAAAATGAGGAAAAATAAAAGGAAAGGTAAAAAAGGAAAGAAAGAATTGTAGATTTAAGAATGAATGAAAGGATGGCAAAATTGTTTTTTATCAGTCTCATCTAAGTGCCTTCATGTAATTTAAAAACAGCAGTTGGGGTCTCCTATTGTTATCTCATTTATTTTGATAAAAAAACAGTTTGATATAGATGCTTCTTTTTATCTAGTAAGATCAAAACCAATTATCAAAAATTTATGTGTGTTAATTGAAGTAACAGGCAGTATCTCAATCATAAGCCACCATTATGGTTGATAACCTACATTGTCCAGTTTTAGTTGAAGTTGTTCACAAAGTAATATTCATAAACCATCCTAGATTTTTTTAAAATTAATCTTATCTTTTACATGCATTTTACATACACCTCTTGGACTACAGATGATTGACAGGTTTTTCCAAAGCATTTCACTTGTGTTTGTTTTTTGGTTTTTGTTTCTTTTTTTTTTTTTTTTATGAAAACCAGGGTTTTCTTTCTTCTCATACTTTTGCTTTACCAGTTATATATTTGATTAGTTACAACTTGTTATAACAAGTATAAATGGCCTAATCTGGCTGGTAAAAAAGCACAGTACTTTCCTGATAAGCATAATAAAAAACAGTTATTGAGACAGTCTAACTGTTCAGAAAAAAGGTGAGTAATATGCTCTAGCATGCAGGTAACTAACCTTAAGTATATATAAAAGATACCAGTCAGTATAAACCATATTGGTTAATCTTGGAAGTCACTTAAATGTAGGTGTCATGAGAGAGAGCTCTTCTGTATTTATGCAATGATAAAAGTCAAAGACGTAAAATGTTGAAAGTATACTTTCCTTTTTAAGAAAATGTTTATAGGTGGATATATTTATACAATGAAAGCTTTTTCTGGTAGATAGACATAGATAACTAAGCATATCTATTTCACAAAGGAAATGGTAGTTTAATCTGCTTTGAATCAATACATCAAAGAGATTTTTTTTAAAAAGACGAATTTTCTGTCTACATTCAGAATCTGTTATTCTTCCTGGGCCTGCTAAAAATTGTTCATGCTTTTCTTTGCTCTTGTTCCAAGCCTTTCAGGAAAACACCGGATGGGTAAGCATGTACTGCATCAGCAACAATGGCAAGGAGTCTTTCAAAACTGCTTAGGCTCAAAGTTATCTTAAGAATGCAGTTGGTATACACACACACAAACACACACACACACATATACACACACACACACATATATATATGTATATATATATATATATATATATATATACACACACATATATATATACACACACACACACACACACACACATTTGTAAAAACCTACGAACTTTCTAAATGATGAACTCCTATATTCCTTGACTAGATAATCTCATTTGGGAATGCTCAGACCAAAAAGATTATCTAGATTGGCCCATGGAGTCTTAATCAAGATGGGCAAGTTCTGAAGAGTTGGCCAGGTTCAGAGAGAGTTTCATAAGATTTTTCATGAATATGGTATATCAGAACAGGTTAGAGGTCATATTTTTTATTACCTGCTTTTATATCTGTTTTTCTTGGGATAAGTTTCACCTACACTTTAAAAATGTTGATGTGATTTGAAAAAAAGCTATCTCTTTATATGATGGACATGTTGAAGACTTTATAACCTAAATGCTCATAACAAAAAGTCATTTTATCTTTTTCAAAGTTTGCATAAACAGGTTTTTAAAATGTGCTAGGTACATCTGACATGTCATTATCCACAAAAGCAATATAAATCATCTCTGGTCTTCTTTAGACAATAAAGTAAAATAAAAAAAATCATCTAGAATAGACTTTTAGAGGCAAGTAAAAGGTCAAATAGCATACATTTTCCTTTCACTTTTTATGATCTATAGGTGGCATGTCAAGTCTAGCATTAAATCTTGGTAAGAAATCAGACTTGTTAGGTACAAAGCATGATTTTCTTTAAGCAATAGGAATTTAATTGGTTATAGCATATATTTTTTATTAGTTACTAATCTGCCTTTAGAAGACAAATTGGAAAATATTTAAGGGTGAGATTTTATTTAAGTCCAACTGTTTATTTTAGGCAAGCATGCCAAGTTAAGGAGGGCCTTAAATATTCTCAGTATACAAATCACAGATACAACATGGTATAGCTACTGATATAGAACTCTCAAAGATGAATAGGAATCACTTACACTGAGTTTTATCCAGCAACTGATCTACTTTGCAGAAAAAAAAAATGTGTATGGGTTAGTTGCACATTTGAACATGACATTTTAAAAAAAAATAAGTTTATTTATTTTGAGAGAGACAGAGACAACATGAGCGGGGGAGGGGTAGAGAGGGAAAAGAGAGAGAATCCCAAGCAGGCTCTACACTGTGGGTGCAGAGCCCAAAGCAGGACTGAAACTCAAACCCTTGAGATTATTACCTGAGCTGAAACTGAGAGTTGGATCCATCACCAACTGAGCCACCCAGGTACTCCACACATGATGACTTTTAAAGTGTATAACACAGTCCTATAAATCTTTTTTGTACATCTTAAAGAAGTTTTAAATAATGATTATTTTACACAGAAATAAAAATGTATGGCAAGCATTACATAGGTATGGCATGTCAGCATTGTGAAGCAATGCAGAAACTCACAACAATTTATTAGACAACAAAAGTACATATACCCTCTCTACTTCTGAATTCAACCCAGCTTTGGCTCTTCCTCCTTTCTTCCAGTCTTTGCTCAGCCTTTCTCTTTTTAAGAAATAAGTATAAGCTCAGGGCACCTGGGTGGCTCAGTCAGTTAAGCATCTGACTCTTGATTTCAGTTCAGGTCATGATCTCACAGTTCATGAGATGGAGCCCCGTGTCCGGCTCTAAGCTGACAGCAAGGAGCCTGCTTGGAATTCTCTCTCTCCCTCTCTTTGCCCTGCCCCCACTCACACATGCATGTGCATGCATGCTCTCTAAAAATAAATAAACCAACATAAAAAAAAAGAAAAGAGGAAAGAAGGAAAGAAGGAAAGAAGGAAAGAAAGAAAGAAAGAAAGAAAGAAAGAAAGAAAAGAAAGAAAGAAAGAAAGAAAGAAAGAGGCTAATAAACATGCAAGGCTTTTAATTTCATCACACATGCCACACTTCCTCCAGGGAAGGAACTCCTATCACCTAGCACCATCTCTTCAGCACTGAAACTCTAGTCAAGATTCACCTTTTCAAAGAAACTTTAACAGAAAAACCATGGTAATTTAATTTGCTACAGAAAAATCATCTTGCTAAAACCCCACTTAATTTTATCTACCTATTGATCCCAATAAAAATATTTTTATTAACACCTTTAAGCAAAAATCACACATTCAGTAAGACTTTTTAAGAAAACCCCTTATTACTTTTAACACATTAAAGCATCTTTTATTAATCCTTTTACTAAAGCCCTGAATCCAACTTCACTGTCCGTCTGCAAATTGTATAGGGCCCCACATGAAATCTGAATCTCTCCCTCCCTCCTCCATGGGAATGTAAGTACCAGCTGAGCAGAAATTCCTAAATAGCAAAGTGTCAGTGATTGGTATTCTACCCACCATAGCATGAAACCTTGATTCAGATAATCAAGTCAAGCCACAATCCTCTAGAAAAACCCAAACTTCAAATACCAGAAATAAGAAATACATTTACCAAGTACAATGGGTAAAAGGCAGGGCCAAGATTCGAGTCATAGAACATGAGATTGACATTAGTTGGAACAGGATCAAGTCCATCTACAATTTCAGTGAGAAAAATCTGATTGTTGGGATTTCTGTATGTTTACACTTTGGTCTTAGAGATTTTAGATGTGGAATTGCAGAAGTGATTACTGAATCAAAGCCATGATAGACTCACTTTTTTTGAAAAACACTCAACATTACCATCATTTTATGATTGTATAGTTTTTATAATGAATATTAACTGACTGGGCTAACACTTTATCTGGCATGTTGACATTTCAGTACTTACGTGAATAAAAGCATCAGACATATAGTTCAACATAAAACAACCATTAAAAAGACAAAAATTTATGTATACTCAAATAGATATATCCCTGAGATACCTAAAGTTAAAAAAAAACTCACTATGTTATATGTGAAATTAGTCCCATGTTTATTAAACATTGTGTATAGAGAGGGAATAACTTCTAAGAGGTTATTCACAAAATTGTTAACAACTGATCATTTTAGAACCATTGAGTTATTAAGAATGTAAGTTTTAATTTTTCTTATTTTATACACATTTTCATTTTTATTGTATGTTTTTAATAAACTACACATATACAAGCAAATTATTACTTAACAAATCCTTAAATATTAAACACTGATAATATGAAACTCCCATGTGTAATTGCTGTCAATACATCTCACAACTCTATCTTTCATATCAAGGATTTTTTTTCAATTATACAAATTATCATTATTCAGAAATTCAATCTTGTTTGCTCTGATTTTGCACTTGAATTTACCTATGTCCCCTGAAATACAAAAATTCTATAGCTATTATTGGCTTTATGCCAAATCTCCTATGCTCTTAGCACTGTAGCTTTGTGAATTTGTTGTCTCTCTCTTTTCCTCTCTAACTTTCTGTATCTCTTTCTCTGAGATTCATAGACACACATATACTCCCACTTAAATACCAAATTTTCCTCCAAGAGCTTACACCTTACCAAAGTGCTAATGGAGAAAGAATTCCACCGTCATCCACTTATCCAGCACCAGCCCATCCCTAAAATATCCATCTTGACCCTCATTCTAGATTACTACTCAAACGTCTCACTTCTTTGTGATGAGTTTTTCCTCTGAACACCCTGGGTCTTTTTATTGTCATTGAAGTTAGGGACTCCCAAATTCATCTCAACTGTTTAATAATGAACATCAAAAAGGTAGCAGTCTAGTTTCTTGATCAGATTTCCCAAGGGAAATTTCCTCGTCTGCAATGCACATCTTCTAGCCAGTAACTTTTTAAATTCTAAATTTAAAGAGCGCTGCCTTTATCCATCTGCAAAAAATCATGCTAGAGGTTCCCCCAAGATTAATAGAAACCTCCTTATCTTATTTGTTATTTCAATTAACATTTGTTTAAAGGTGAAAGAGACCAGCTTTGGCTTATTTACACATACATGCACACATACACATACACAATAATTTAATAATAGCTAGATTTAAACTTACGTATTGGGCATTATCTGTATTAAGACAACTTTCAAATACTAATGAAAGCCAGAAAAGAAAACTTGCCTACTTTTGGATACAAAGACCCAATAATATGTCCAGTCTCCCACATTCCATCTAAAATTTCAATTCAATCCTTATAGTTTATCAGTAAGATTTCTCTTTAACTAAATAAGTTTATGATTAAGTTCTTGTTTTTAAAATAGCAAATAAAAATAATTGTTTTAGAAATTCTGTACCAAAATGAGCAATGACATAATATTAACACTGCTAGATATTAAAACATATTATAAAGCTATAGTATTTATAACACTGCTGTTTTTATTATATGCCAATACAATAGCTCACTGCCAACGACTGTCTTTAATACACTTTAGGCAATGTCACATTCTTCTAGGAGAGATTCAAATCCTAACCCATTGACACATCTTGAAACTAATGCTATGTGATTTCTGAGATGTCCTTAAAGAATTATTAGGCACTGATATAAGTTCTATTTCTAGGTTGTTACCCAAAAGAAAATATATCTTATATATAGCAGCTTTATTCATAATGGCCTATTACTGGAAATAACTCAAATGTCCATCAACAGAACTGATAAACAAAGAATGGCTTATTTATACAGTGAACTAATATACAACAAAGCAAAAAATTAAAACTTAATGATAAATGAATCTTAAATACCTAATGTTGAACAAAAGAGGCAAAATACCAAAGAAATTATGTTGCATGACTGCATTTACATGAAGTCCAAGAAAACTGAAAAGTAATTCATAATGATATAAATCAGCTTAGTAGTGGTAAAAGGTGGGGGATGTACTCAAAAGGGCCATTAGGAAAATTTCTGGTATGATGAACATGTCTCACGTCTTCATTTGGGTGGTGATTAAATGGGCTCTACAATTGTCAAAACTGATCTCACTACAATCTTATTAATTTTATTGCATGTGAAATATATCTAGCAAAAAAAATACATATATATGTATAACACATCATTAAAAAAAGGAAAAAGCAAACAATGTCTAATCCAATGCATCCATTAAAGAGCTAATAAAACATGTCCCTTCTTTCCATTGATACAATTCCAATCTTCCGTCTTGCTGTTCCTGTTGTGCAACACCAGACATCACCCTGCCCATCACCCCAACCAACACTGTAACCTCTCCTTTTTATTTATTTTGCTATTTTTCCTGTGGCATGAAAAGCTTATAATCATTAGAAGGCATTCTCAGGTTCCATTTCAATGAACCCACTTATCAGGTACACTGAAACCTTCACATTAGCAGAAAGCAGAGATAAGATGAGAAGCCAACATTTAAAGACTTTAGGTGTGACCCTTAGAGCTGTGATATCCACTCCTCCCCTTACCTAACACATACACACACACACACACACACACACACACTCTCTCTCTCTCTCTCTCTCTCTCTCTCTCTACTTTTGGCTTCCGGATGGACTAGTGAATTACAGCTACAAGGATTAACTGAAATGGCACCATACATCACTTTGTTTTTCTCTAGGGTTAACTGTTTCTGGGTTTAAGAGCAGTAAATCTTATGATAATCTTTACATTTTGATGTGAACCGTGTTCCTTAGTAATAATGGTATGAAATACATTAAAGCTATGTAAAAGACAGCTCTGCTAACTTTTTTTTAAATAATTATTTGTGTTAGTAATATAAGAAATTTAGTGTAATCACTTGAAAACCACATAACTTGCTGGTCCCGTTGACTAATGGAACCATACTGGAGATCAAAGATTGGTTTTTCAGATGCAAAACTGGACACTCAGCCATGGTGAAAGCCTTGTCTATCTTTATGAGGGAGAATTCAATTTGTTGAGTGTGTGTGTGTGTGTATGTGTGTGTGTAGTCTCCATAACTACCACTAGGATCACTTTCCTCAAGAACTCATTTAAAAAAATAAGGTACCTAGAGATGCCTGGCTGGCTCAGGTTTCTGATTCTTGATCTTCAGGTTTTCAGTTTGAGCCCCACATTGGGTGTAGAGATTTTTTATTAAAAATAAAAAATAAGGTACCTAGAGACAGAGGTTGGTCATTATTCATGGAGCAAGCAATAGTATCCAGTATGTGAAGAGTCTTTTCTACAACAGAGGCAATATTAAAAATATGCATTCATATGAAACACATCTACTCTTGACTTTGACCCATTTTTAATAAGTACATACATATCCTTCTAAATTATATTATCCTCGCTACTTAATTCTTGCTCCTTCCAAGTCTCCACCCATCCCATCAGATCATTAGCCTTTTGTCCAGAAATTGGTATAGATACTGATCTTAGGCTACCCTTTTCCCAGGCCATTGTTTGTATAGAAAGGAAGAGAGATGATATTGAGATGTGGTAAATTGTTACACTGCATAGTATGATAGATATCTAATGAGTGTACTCTGGGAACAGAAAAAGAATCCTATACACCAGGTGATCTAAGAGTACTAATTGGAGATGGCAAGGATTCAATATGGCTCTCAAAAGGATGGGTAAGATTTGGTAAGAAAACAATAGACAGGATGGTGAAAGAAAAGTATAATCTAGGAACAGGGAACAATGAGAGTTAGATTATAAAATATAAGTAAAGACATTTTCGTGGCATGTTTACATTTCCTTATCGAAGTATTTGTCTTTATTTTTTCTGTAGTGGATAGTCAGCAGCTGAGTTTAAACAGCTAAATGACTCAGATCAGTGTTTCAGAGAGACAATTCTGTTAACACCATGCAGAATGGATTTCAATGAATGATAGAGGAATGGAGATCAGTTTGGAAGAAAAGAAAAGGAATCCCAAAGTGGTAATGCAAGTAATATTTAGATGGCTGTGGGGTGGGGGGCGGGGAGGGAAATATCGTGGATATAAAATCAATAGAATTTGACAAGGAATTAGACCTAAGAGTTGAGAAATAATAGAGGCAATTCTAAAAAGCTTTCCCTCATCCAACTTCTCTCCTGAGAAGGATAATGGAGCAGAAGAAGAATAGAGTAGTAGCTGTCTCCCTGAAAACCAGCAAGGTTCCAACAGAGTATTCACATCTGTTAAGCCCAGAAGAGAAGAAACTCATATACTGGAGGGGCAATCGCTACGAATAATTCTGAGAAAAGGTTAGATCTCCTACTGAGTCACCTTTTGTCTGTGGGTTTGTGCCACTGGAATATGTGTTACCCTTTCCCATAGAATAACTAAACACCACTACCAACTCTTAGCCTGCCTGTTTTATTACAATTTTTTGTTTGTTTCCTAAAGGCTACATGCTGTATCACTTCCTTCCAGCACTATTTTTATTTCTTTGCTTATTTTTCTGTTTTTACAAGTTTTATGTCATCACACTCATCTACTTTTTACTATCACCAGCCTTGAAGTCATTTCTAAATATTCTCAAATTGGGGCACCTGGGTTCTTCACACTGACTACTGAGTTTCCTAGGACTGAGTTCCCTACCACCTTCTTTGGATTTTATCCCTACCATCACTCCTTCCTTGAGTGCGTCTTTTTACCCTTGATGGGGCCCTATAATCCTGTTGTTTTCCTGCCACTTCCATTTCCTTAACTCTGCAATGGCCCCTTTCACTCCAGTCTACCTTCCTTGCAGACACAAGCTGTTGAATTACTGTGATCCTTTAACACCAATGCTGATGCCAACAGCCTTCATAATGAAGCTGGGAGACAATTCATAGGAAGGTTTTAAGTGTTTCAGAGTTGGCTAAGTTACTAGTCTACTGATCCTGAGGTTCAGAAATAGGCAATTCGATTATATATATGCAACCTATTTTTATATCTTTCTTACTGTGAAAACATGTTGGTTCTGGAACACTCCTACTCTAAGCATTAGGGTAGGTATATGTCGACATAAAATCAAACGTAAAGTAATAAAACCTTGTATTTTGCAAATTTGAGGATTTTATGGTACTTCTTTCATAATTCTTGTTTTTATTTCATTAAGCTTTCTATACAATTTTTCTAAAAGTTAAAATTGACTATTCATGAATACTGTGTTGTCAAGCTCAAAATATGATTATCTAAAGAGGTTAAAAATGTCATCATTTTGATTATTTGGGTCTCAGTTTCTTATCTGTACTATGAAGGACTGGACAAGACAGAGTCTATAGACCCAAGTTGTTTTACAACACAATTAGCACATAATTTTCTTACATCTACTCCAAGATTATTACTCCCCTCACCTGGCCCCACCTACATGCCTTCCCCTGCCTTCCTCCACTTAAGAAAATTATGAAAATTGTGCTTTTTTAGTTCAGAAACATTTAAGATGTTTTATTTTTAAATGCCTGATAACATCTACTGATTAAGTTAATAACCCAGGATTAACTCAAAAGAGCAAATTTGCATCATTATCATGTTAAAAATCCAGTGTAATTTCCTCAGCCTCTGTATCAATAGTACTTTACAATGTTAATTAATATTCTTTATCAAGACGTGGCTCTGTTCCATGCCACAAATCTGATCGTGGTCCTTTTAAAATCTGCAAAACCCATTTAGAAGAAATGGGATATGTTTCGTGTAAGACTTCAAAAAAATAAGAATAATATGCTATCACGTCTAATTATTTCAAGAATGTTTACCTCCTGCTGAGCAAAACCTAATAATAATTAAATTATGCTTGGGGCAGTATGGGGAGTCCTTATTTGTTTAAGCTTCATTTAAAATATACAGTACAAAATGCCATATCACGGATGTTGTGGTTCATTAACTCAAGGCCTTATCATACACAAAAGGGAACATAGTTTTTCAGTTAACGTATAGATTTTAGATAACTGCGCAAAACTCATTTGCCATTCTAAATAATTACATACTTTTAGCATTTTTATTTTCATTTTGGTGGAAGTTCATTTCCCAGTGGCTTTCGCCCTTTCCTCAAACTGCTACAGACATAAGCCGTTTTACTTTAACAACACCTCCCATGTTCATTCTCCCACGTATGCTTATTGGAAGCTTTAGCAGTATCCAAATTAGACTTGGCAGAAATAAAGAAAGACTTTCCACTTTTGGACGGCATATCCCACAGGGCACAAGTTTCAAGAGGCAAATTGAAAATGAAAAGCGATTTGATGCTACAAGGACAAAGTCGGAAAAATGTTATAAAGTGGCATACTTTAAAAATACAATAAACTATGTTTATTTTTAATGTCTGGAGAATGCCACGGTTTGCTTGGTTGAAAATTATGGGCAATTCAAGGATAAATATGCCATACGTGGATTACTGATTTTCAAAGTGCAATGGGATACAATGCATTCAGCCCGAAAACTTGAACTTACTCAAACCTGAACTTTGATGATTCAGAAGGTCCCTCCCTGTTTGTATATTCTTGGCTTGCCAAAACATGTTCCCTGTCTAGCAAAAAAACAATGAATTTTTGTTTTATTCATCCCCAAGAAAAGCAATATGTTTTGCAACGAGGAAGGTTGGTTTATGGAAAACAATTGGATGTTTTTAAAAGTTGTGTTTGTTTGTTTTTTTCTATATTCTTGCTATTTGTCAAATGAGTCCATACATGTGAGCTCATGAAGCATACAAGCCATGGGCAAGAGGCATCAGAGACCACTCAGCCAAAACTCTATTAGCCCACTCACCAATCTGTTCTACTTATTCTGCAAATTGGAGATCCACTAGAAGCTAGAAGTTTCTTGTAAGTAGATGCAGACTTTACTGTCATTCACTTTGGTTGCTGCTATTTAATTAGGTAGGAAGGAGAAGTGAGAAGCCAAAGTTCTGGAGATGGGAAAGGAAAAGGAAAAAAGGGAAAAACACTAAAACATATCTTGATTCATTACTTCAAACATAATTAACCAATGCTACATTGCAGACATTGCGTAAAATTCAGATGAAAGAGAATGTCAAGGAAATCCAATTTAAAACAGGAAGATAGGCATTTAAGCAAATAACCATGAATATACTGTCATTAGGACTCAAAGAGAAGTATGCACAGAATACTAAGGAAAGAAAAAAGAAGTCAAAGAGGATGGGTTAGATTTTCCCAGGAGGAGGAGGAGGAGGATGCTAAGAATGGCTATATGTAGGGATAAGATTCAATTTATCTTGCAATATGGTTGAATGCTAAGAATAAAAAAAAAGGAGATGGCATACGTCAGAGATAGAAGTGATTATGTATAGCGAGTGGGACAGGCCACAGAGATGCAGTTAAGTCCATTTGTGTCCAGGTAAACTTATTTTAATATTCTCTACGTCTTTTACAATACATGGTCAACTCCACCCTCAAATTTGAGAAGTCCACTTCATAGTTTTTAATCCCTTCAAGATTTTATTTGTGGGGTAGAGACCCTCTTTACTAACTTTGAAATATTTCCTCTTTTTGTAGTTTCTCAATTGAAATAGGTGTAAATTTTGAAAATATTCAAAATTTTGGATTTTTTCATTGGTTAGTGAGTCATACCTCCCTCCCAATCCTAGAAATCCTACTAAGGAGATTAGGAAAGTAAATTTATTGCCCAAGGAGCCAAATACTACCAAGTACCTAGAACAAAGAAGTCTCTAAACATATTTAAATTACCGATGACAGTTGTGAAAACCAGGCTTGAATCTCTTCTTTACATATTAATAACAAACCTGGCTAACATAAAGTCTTAATGGAAACTTGGGTAAAGAGAACTGAGCAGCTCTAAGATTTGAGGAACTAATCAAGTAATAGGAAATATAAGAAGGAGTCACTTTCTAATGGCAAAGAGGGGATTGAGAAGAAAAGAAAAAAGAAAAAAAAACAGATATATGCTAGAAATGATCCCAGTTGTTGCAGTTTATTTTTCCACTTGTTGATTTATTCATTTAATATTTATTCCATGCCTACCAAGTATTATTATTCTGGGTTCTATGGGTAGATCATTAAATGTAAAGCCTCTGTACACATAGGCAAAGCTTCTGGAGAAAGGATGTTTCAAGAAGAACCCAGATATGTATGAAGGAATCTTGGAGAAGTGAGGTTTCTTACTCATTTCTCAGGTTGCCTGCTGAACACCTACAAGTCCCCTGAGTGAAGAACTGCTTCTAACTTCACCAGTTAGCTTATTACAAATGGTTGAGATAAGGTCTGAGGCAAAGACAAGACCAAGATGTTATCGTGGTTAGGAAAAAATTCTAAGAAATGGAAAGTTTATCAGTCAACAGACAAAAAATACAAGGAACCTTCTCTCCAATCACACCAACAGAAATGCTAGACCAAATACAAAACAAAAAACAAACAAAATACACATGTCATATGTATATTTATTTTTGGTTTGCTGTGTGTTTGGTGCTTTTGTTTTCCTTCACACAGCTAACTTTGAAAGCATGAAAGACCAAAACATAACAAGAAGAAAAAAAAAATTGGTCGAAGTTAGAGAAAGAAATAAACTATGGCATGAATGGGAAGTAAGCAAATGGACCATGGAGTACCATGATGGAATGTGCCCAAGGGGCTGGGGTGGTAACACCCATGTAGGGACTGAAGTTGAGGTCACAGGTCCTAGTAATGTGCGAATCTAGAACTAATCCCCCAGTATAAAGCTGGGAACCATCTATAAAGTGGGATACTAACAAAATTCCTCCCACTAGCCCAACTAGAACAAAAGTGGGCATTGCCCATAGGTGAAGATAATCACACATGAAATTTTAAAGTGCATACATGGGAACAAAGGGGGTTAGAAATCCTAACATGAAAAATTACCATGAAAACTGTCCCCAAACTAGGAAACTCACAGGTCAAATGTAAAGCAACCACATTAGGGAGATCGGTAAGTCAGGGTATACATGTAATTCATGTGAAAAACAACTTATTCTAATAAGGTCACTGTCCAACATTAGCAAGCATGAAAGAAAAACAAAATGTTAAGAGAGTCTGAAAGTTAAACACAAACATACCCACAGGAATTTATGGAAATGAAATATATATTAAAATAAAAACAACAGATACATGGAACAGCAGACTGGGCAAAGCAGAAGAATGCATTAGTGACCTAGAAGACAAAATAATGGAAAATAATGAAGCTGAACAAAAGAGATAATGAAGAATTATGGAACACAAGAATAGACTTAGGAAACTCAGTGACTCCTTCAAATGTAGTAACATTCATATTATAGGAATCCCAGAAGAAGAGGGAAAAGGGGGCAGAAAATATATTTGAGAAAATAATAGCAGAAAACTTCCCTAATCTGGGGAAGGAAACAGATATCCAAACCCATGAGGCACAGAGAACTCCCACCAAAATCAACAAAAGCAGGCCAACACCAATACACACAATAATTAAATTTGCAAAATATAGTAATAAAGAAAAAAAATCGTAAAAACCAGTAAGACAAAAGAAGTCTTTAACTTACAAGGGAAGACTTATAAGGCTCACTGCAGATTTCTCAACAGAAACTTGGCAAGCCAGAAGGGAGTGACATGACATATTCAAAGTGGTGAATGGGAAAAATCTGCAGCCAAGAATACTCTATCCAGCAAAGCTATCATTCAGAATAGAGAGATAAAGAGTTTCCCAGACAAACAAAAACTGAAGGAGTTTGTGACCACTAAACCAACCCTGCAAGAAATATCAAAGGGGACTCTGAGTGGGAAGGAAACACCAAAAGTGACAAAGACAAGAGAGTATCAGAGAAAATTTTCAGAAACAGTGACAAAAATATGCTGCCTACAAGAGACTCATTTCAGACTCAAAAACACCTGAAGATTGAAAGTGAGGGGGTGGAGAACTATTTATCATGCAAATGGATGTCAAAAGAAAGCTAGAGTAGCAATAGTAACCTTAGACAAACTAGACAGACATTAAACCAAAGACAGTAACAAGAGACAAAGAAAGGTGCTGTATCATAATAAAAGGGACAGTCCAACAAGAAGATAAACAATTGTAACTATTTATGTACCCAACATGAAAGCACCCAAATATGTAACACAATTAGTAACAAACAAAGGAACTTATTGATAATAATACTATAATAGTATGGGACTTTAACACCCCACTAATATTAATGGACACATCTAAGCAGGAATTCAACAAGGAAATAATGCCTTTGGGAGACACATTGGACCAGATGGACTTAATAGATATATGCAAAACATTCTGTTTTAAAGCAGAATACACATTCTTTCAAGTGTACATGAGACATTCTCCAAAGTAGATCACATATTAGTTTACAAAATAGTCCTCAACAAATATGAAACATTCAAGTCATACCATGCATCTTTTCTGACCATCAGGTTATGAAACTACAAGTCAACCACAAGAAAAAATCTTGAAAGACCACAGAAACATGGACGTTAAAGCTCATGCTACTAAGCCATGCATGCGTCAATCCAGAAATTGAAAGAGAGTAAAACAAATATATGAAAACAAATGAAAATGAAAACATGATGGCCCAAACCTTTGGGATGCTGCAAAAATGGTCCTAAGAGCGAAGTATATAGCAATACTGGCCTAATCAAGCAGCAAGAAAAGTCTCCAACAAACAACCCAAACTTACACCAAAAGGAGCTAGAAAATGAACAACAAAGCTTAAAACCAGTATAAGAAAAGAAATAATCAAGATTAGAGCAGAAATAAATGATAAAAAAAAGAACATGTCAATGAAACCAGGCATTGTTTTTCTGAAAAGATTAATTGATAAACCTCTAGCTAGACTTATCAAAAAGAACAATGACCCAAATAAATAAAATCACAAATTAGAGAAGAGAAATAACCAACACCACAGAAAAACAATTTTAAGAGAATATTATGAAAATCGTATGACAACAAATTGGGCAATCTGGAAAAAAACTGAAACGGGAAGAAATAGAAAATGTGAACAAACTGATGACCACCCAAAAAAATTGAACGCTAATCAAAAATCTCTCAAAAAACAAAAGCCCAGTGTCAGATGACTTCAAAAGCAAATTTTACCAAACATTTAGAGTTAATACCTATTCTTCTCAAACTATTCCAAAAAGTACAAGAGGAAGGAAAACTTCCAAAGTCATTCTTTGAGACCAGCATTACCCCAATACCAACACCATATAAGGGCTCTACTAAAAGAAAGAACTACAGGACAATATCCCTGATAAACAAAAATGTAAAAATTCCCAATAAAATAGTAGCAAATGGAATCCAAAAATACATTAAAAAAATCATTCACCATGATTAAGTGGGATTTACTCCTGGGTTGCAAGCACGGTTCAACATTTTCAAATCAATCAACATGATATACCACGTTAATAAAAGAAAGGAAGAGAAGCATGTGATCCTTTAAAAAGATAAAAAACAAAACAAAACAAATTTGACAAAGGATAACATCCATTCATGATAAAAACTCTCACCAATGCAGGTTTAGAAGGAACATACTTCAACATAATAAAGGTTTACTGTCAGGATTAAGACAGGGATGTCCACTCCCACTACTGTTATTTAAAATAGTTATGGAAGTCCTAGCCTCAGCAATCAGAAAAGGAAAGAAATAAAGTCATCCAAATCAGCAAGGACGAAGTCAAATTTTCACTATTGGCAGACATGATACTCTATATAAAAAACCCAGAAGACTTCACCAAAAAACTTCTAGAACTGATGAACATGTCCAGTAAAGTTTCAGGATACAGTATCAAGACACAGAAATGTGTTACATTTCTCTACACCAATAATGAAGCAGCAAAAAGATAAGGAGTCAATCCCATTTACAATTTCGCCAAAAGCAACAAAATATTTAGGAATAAATTGAGCCAAGGAGGTTAAAGACCTGCACTCTGAAAATTAGACAACACTGATGAAAGAAATTGAAGGGGACATGTAGAAATGTTAAGACATTCGAAGCTCATATATTGGGAAAACAAATATTGCTGAAATGTCTATGCGACCCAGAGCCATCTACACATTTAATGCAATCTCTATCAAAATACCAACAGCCTTTTTCAAAGAGCTAGCACAAACAATCTTAAAATTTGTATAAAACCACAAAAGATCCCTAATAGCCAAAGAAACCTTGAAACTGAAAAGCAAAACTGGAGGCATCACAATTCCAGACTTCAAGTTATATTACTAAACTTTCGTAATCAAGATAGTACGATACTGGCACAAAAATAGACATATAGATCAATGGAACAGAATAGAAAACCTAGAAATGAACCCACAATTATTTGGTCAATTAATCTTCCACAAAGCAGGAAAGAACATCCCAGGGGAAAAAATACTGTCTCTTCAACAAAATGGTGTTGGGAAAACTGGATAGCAACATGCAAAAGAATGAAACTAGATCACTTTCCTATTCCATACACAAAAATAAATCAAAATGGATTAAAGACCTAATGATAGACCTGAATCCATAAAAATCCTAGAAAAGAACACAGACAGTAACTTCTATGACATAGTATGTAGCAACTTCTTTCTATTTAGGCATGCCAAAACAAGGGAAATAGAAACAAAAATAAACTCTTGGGACTGTATCAAAATAACAAGCCTCTGCCCAACAGTTCAAACAACCAACACAACTAAAGACAACCTACTAAATGCGAGAAGATATTTGCAAATGAGGTATCTGATAAAGGATTAGTATCCAAAACATATAAAGAACTTACGAAAATCAACACCCAAAATATGATTAATCCAACTAAAAAATGTGCAGAAGACATGAATAGACATTTCTCCAAAGAAGATATCCAGGTAGCCAACAGACACATGAAAAGAAGCTTATCATCACTCATCATCAAGGAAATGTAAATCAAAACTGTACACTATCATCTCATATCTATCATAATGGCTAAAATCAACAGCACAAAAGAAACAACAGGTGTTTGTGAGGATACTGGGAAAGAGGAATCTTCTTGCACTATTGGTGGGAATGCAAACTGGAGCAGCCACTGTGGAAAACACTATGGAGGTTCCTCAAAAGTTTAAAATAGAACTACCTTACAACCCAGCTATTACACTACCATGTATTTACCCAAATAATACAAGAATACTAATTTAAAGGGATACATTCACCCCATTGTTTATAGCAGAATTATCAATAATGGCCATATTATGAAAACAGCCCAAGAGCCCATCAAATGATGAATGGATAAAGAAGAACACAAACGCATGCACGCGCGCACACACACACAGGAATATTTCTCATCCATAATAAAGAATGAAATATTGCCATATGCAATGATATGGATGGAACTAGAGAGGTAAGAGGCATGTGCAAGAGTGTTCATGCAACATTATTTTTAACTGACAAAAATTTCAAACACTCTAAATATCAGAGCAGAATAAATAAGTTAATAATATTTATACAATGGAATATGATAGATTATAGGGCAAGGAAAGAGGCATCAACTAATGCATGGATGAATCTCACAAACTCAACATTAAGGAAGCCAGTTGAAATTTAAATGTTTACTACATGGTTCCATTTAGATAATTTCATAAACAACATAAAACTAAACTAAAATTGTTAGGGACCCAGGTTATGGTGGTGCAAATAAAGAAAAGCAATGATACTATTACAATCAAACTCCAGAAATTTACTCCTTTGGGGAATAATGTTGGATGGAGCACAAGTGGGATTTCTGGAGTTACAACCAGATGGATGGTAGTTCTACAGGTTTCTCATTTGCAGTAATTTCACCAAACTGTCAAGTTTGGTCTCTTAATAAACATTGTATTTCGCAATAACGACTTAAAATCAAAACTATAAGAAGCTACCCAACAGAAAAGGTAGCTATTAATTAAACTGATACTAGACTTCTTGTCAGCAACAATAAAAACCAGAAAACAAGGAAAACTTACATCTATGTTAGGCAAACAAGTTATAACTAACGGGGTATTTTAAGTCTTATACTCATCAACATCAGATTGGGATTTTCAAGGTCAAGTAGAACCAACAGAATATAAAAGAAAACTTATTTTTAACACATAGTATGAAATTTTGTCTGATTTTTGTCCCTGTTTTCCCTTTTCACCCTGTTGACTATGTACCTTTAAAATGAAGAGGCTCTATGTGGTTGCCCTGGAGGTGGGCCTAGAGACAACTTTACCTCACCACCAGACTTCCCAGAATTCCAAAAAAATAAAAAAGGAAAATATTCTGTGCTTTTATAGGGGACAAAAATGTATCATTAAAAGGTAGTTGAGGGACTCTCCCTGTAGGTTTATCTTATTCTTAAGGGAGAGGAGAGATTTTTCATAGTAGAGCACTTTGATAAAGTCATTATGAGGTCCAAAGTAAAATAAGTGCGGGGAACCAGGAGTGGTTACACGTGGCCATAGTCACAGTTTGGGGGCGGGGGGTGAATTACAGGTGTTCAAGCAAAAAACCAAAACTGGTTCTTCTCCTAAGAAGCATGTAAGTGACCTCCTGAGTAATTAAAAGGTTCGGGGAGAAAAAAGATTTCCTGGATCCTAGCTATTAAGGATTTCAAAAAATATCCTCCTTATAGGCAAACAGGTGAATATTGGAAAGAGGAGATATTGAAATCTGGGACCAATGAGGATCTCTTCAAGTCCAGGCAAGAAATGAAGAGTATCTTAACTAAGTTGCAACCATATAACTACACTTTCAAGTTCTAATTTAAAAAAAAAAATAGTGGTAATATTGCTAAGACATGATGAGTAATGAAGGTCCAGAAAGTTTACTACCATTTCTGAAGTTTTCAAACTAGATGGAGGATTTAACAAAATAGAGTATACAGAGGAAGATCACACTGGACATCCCAGGACAGTCCCTCTATAGCTCCTGACCTTGTAATTATTAAAAGAACCCTTTAATTCTCTCAAGTGTCCCAGCTTGAATGATCAATTATGTGTTCACCTTGGTATATAGGAAGATGGAGAAATATCTGACTTGAAAATGCTACTGCAGCTTCTGATATCCTAACTTTATGATATCTATTCACTAGCAGATTCCTATAGTACAGAGTTGAGTTCTAAAAATATGAAGACCCAACTAGGAAGATTGGGGAGTTTGGAGTCTGGGGAAATAACACATGGAGACAAAGTGAAATCCATGGGTGGAGATTACATCTTTCAGGGACCGGTGTTGCATAAAACAAAAGAAGTCATGGATGACCTCATTCCAACCATACCTAGTACTTCAGACTCTTAAAATACTCCTTTTAATCCATCTTTCTTCATTAAAATTATCTTTAGATAGGCATTTTATCACTCATTGAAAGCATTTCTCTCTTCTTTTTCTCTGCTTCTTCCCACTACCTTTTTTCAATCACCCTTTAGTGAGTGGAAGGTGTATGTATTTATATTCACACATTTTTATTTCTTTTTGATAAGGAGAGAGAGAAGGGCAGACAGAGGAAAAGAATTCCAAGCAGGCTCCGAACTGCCAGCACAGAGCCCTACAAGGAGCTCGAACCCACCAACCACGAGATCATGACCTGAGCCAAAAACAAGAGTTGGATACTTAACCAACTGAGCCACCCAGGCACTCTTGGAAGGTACCCTTATAAAGAAAAGTACCCTTTCAAATCAAAAGGAAAAAGGAAGTCTTGCTGTTTATTTTTTTTTTTGAGCGGGATATTCACAATATACAAGAGGACTATTTGCATTGTTTTGTTTTCTCAGAGGACTGACTGAAAAATATTTAAACCCTTGATATTATGTGACCCTTCCCCTACTCCCATTCACTCTTGCCAAGTAAGTCTCTGACACTTAAGCACTAAACTAGCAAGAGTTTTGCAACATGGTTCAGCAGGCTTAATGTGGGATGACACATTCCCGAACATAATATTTAGTCTGGAGGGAGTTTGTGAAGCAGTAGCTAATTGTACAGGAAGGAAAGTTGGGGACATGCATTCCAATTCCCTCTTCCCAGAATCATGCTCTTTATCAATTTATAACAGAAATCTTGGCCTAGATGTATAAAGTCATTCTTCATACTTTGAACAGATCATCGTTTGCTCTTACTATTGCAGTGGACAACAAAGTGTGTGTGTGTGTGTGTGTGTGTGTGTGTGTGTGTGTGTGTATTTATATATATATATCTCGAAACCACCTTGTCCTGTATTTCTTTTCCAACTGTACGGTTCTTTCAAGTATTCTTTACCATTCGTTGCTCACATAAGATTATCCTCTTATCACAAATGACAGATAATAAAAAATGAAGATCTGAGTATAATGCTTCAATATTAGGCTGAAGAACCACAAATGGAGTGGAATACAGAAGAACACCAGCTGTAGAACTTCCTTGAGTTTCTGATGTTTAATTTGTTATGTTCCAAGCAAAGAATCCTGACAATCTTAATATCAGGCACAGGGTCACTAACAGTTTCAGGCCTGTTTTTTCAACATAAAACTCAAATTTAAGGAATGGAGCTCACTTCGTATCTAGAACTGGAAAGTTGTCTTCAGATACTTGAGATACTGTATTCTGAGCTCTCACAAACATAAAATGGCAGGTAACATCTAAGGCAAATCATACTTTCTTTTCATAAGGTAAAGTGGCATGTATGAAGGGCTGGAGCTTGAAGATTTTGCAGACAACAAAAAATAAATTTACATGTTGAAAACTTTGAAGAAATCATTTTTCCATAGGTAATTAAGTCTGCTCTCAGACAGAAAACCTATGAGGTAAGGGATGACCTCACACTCAGTTGGACAACCTTGCCACAGCTTTTCCTCATTTTATAAATATGGACTTAGAATTTTATTTTATTAATATGAAATTTATCGTCCAACTGGTTTCCATACAAAACCCAGTGCTCATTCCGACAGGTGCCCTCGTCTATACCCATCACCCACCCCCATCAGCCCTCAGTTTGTTCTCAGTTTTTAAGCGTCTCTTATGTTTTGGCTCCCTTCCTCTCTAACCTTTTTTTTTCTTTCCCTCCCCCATGGTCTTCTGTTAAGTTTCTCTGTTGGTGGGTAGAATTTTTAATTATTGGGGTGCCTGGGTGGCTCAGTCGGTTGAGCGTCTGAGTTCAGCTCAGGTCATGATCTCACAGCTCATGAGTTCAAGCCCTACGTCGGGCTCTGTGCTGACAGCTTGGAGCCTGGAGCCTGCTTCCGATTCCCTCTCTCTCTCTTTGCCCCTAACCCACTCTCATTCTGTCTCTGTCTCTCTCAAAAATAAACATTAAAAATAAATAAATAGGTTAAAAAAAGGAATTTTCATTATTAATAAAGATATTGTATAATCACCATCTATAGGCCTTCAGGAGAGTCATTAACTTTGTGTCTTAGTTTGTACTGCTGTAAAACACACTGAGTATTTTTGGTCCTAGACATAGAGTGGAGCCCAGAGAACCTATGGGAAACTGGGTAAGTACTGACATGGCAAATTGACTTCATTAATTATCACAAAACTGTTTTTTTTTTAATAGAGACAATGCTCATTAAGACTTCAACATAGATTTAAATAAGAATGCAAAATCAATCAATAAAATTCAAAAACTTTTTGTGCCTTCATTGTTCTATATCCTCTATCCCAGTATTTCTCTCTTTGACCTATTTCCAGAATTCCTAAGGCCATTACTTAGGAAAAAAAAAGATATGGAATACAAGCACTTGACTCAACCACATGCCATCACGCTCTGTGAACAAAATCATTCTCTATAAAAGCTATTTGTATGTGGAAAAACGCTACAAATTCAATCACGGTAGATGAGATCATGGATCCTTTTAAACAAATACAAATGGTTGTTTTCACACAGCCATAACTAAATTCAGACTAGCCCCATTGAACAAGTGAAGCAGACTGGCTTTGTTTAGCCTATCATTTTACATCATTTTCTGTATGGTTGTCACTTTATATATTGTAATTTATTGTCTACATGTTAGTATGATCCATTCAGTGGTTAACTTTTTAGAACCATGTTTTTCTTTTCCATTGTCTGGTTGCCATTCAGTTACCCTATCCAAGCACATTTTCAAAAGAATGAAAAAGAGGGTTGTTGTTTTTTTTTTTTATTTATTTTGCAAAATTTGCTAACTTTGCTTTTAAGTTTGGAACAGTTTGAAATAAAAACGCTAACTATTTGGGGAGTATTTTTTCTGTGAAATTTACTCGGTAAGGCCAATGCCACAAATAAAAGTGCCAACACTAGGTCCTGTAGTCACTATCATCATGAAAAGAAGATCAATTCTCAATCAGAGTCCTGCTGTTTTCTTGTCTAAGAGCCCTGTAGAAATGTGCTAGTTAGTCCAAATGTCATAGGGGCATCTGGGTGGGTCAGTTTCTTAAGTGCCTGACTTTGGCTCAGGTCATGATCTCAGTAGGTGAGTTTGAGCCTCATGTCAGGTTCTGTGCCCTCTCTCTCTGCCTCTCTCCTGCTTGTGCTCTGTCTCTATCTCAAAATATAGAGAAGTATTTAAAAATTTTTTTTAATTAAAACAAAAAAGGATTAAGGAGCCTGAAAATAGAGACAAACCAAGAAACAGACTCTAGTAAGTATAGAGAACAAACTGATGGCTACCGAAGGGGAGGTGGGCGGGGGTATAGGTCAAATACGTGATACGGGTAAAGGAATGTACTTGCTGTGAGGAGCACCTGGTGATGTACACAGGTATTAAAACTTGTATACTTGTTGAATCTTGTATGCAGTATAGTGAAAATGTATACTATCTTGTACCCCCAAAACTAATACTGTACGATAAATGGAATTTAAAAACTTTTTAAAAAGCAACTAAAAATAAAAACAAAAATTTAGGAACCTGGAAATAATTAAAAAATTATAAATGAGGGGTCCTTAGTGAATTTTAGTTCAAATCACCTTCATCATGACCATAACTTGTGACATTTTCCAGCCTTTGGATCTCCTCAGTCCTGTAAATTAGCAAGGTTAAATAGAAGCAGAATCTGAAGAAAAGCAAACATACTGCTATTCAGCAAAAACTCTAAGTGATTAAGAGGATAAAGAACATGAAAAACACAAAACCTGAAAATAATAAGTCATTCACGAATGAATTGCTCAAACTATCTACAGGTATCACAGTTCAATAAAATGTTATTTTACCGTTCTGCATTCTGTGTTTCACTTTATAGATTATCACAGAGGGATTTCATACATTCTCATGATTTAAGCTACTACACACACGTGTGAATGACTCTCCAAATCTCCAATCCAATCACTCCACCTCGTTCGGCATCTATGAATCACTTTGTCTTCTGTAACATCTTCTAATTCCTCTTACTCAACAGTTCTCAAACTGAACTCAAAATCCCCCGTCTCAAAAATCTCATTTTCAGTATTCTCCAGTTGCCTGTTTATGTCTTTCTCACTATTACACAAGCTTCTTAAGTGCAAACATCCGAGCTTGTATTTGCTTTATCTCTATGTACCCTAGACACCACAACATTGAGAAAAATAAATGAACATCTGAACCGTAGTCCAGAAACAATTTAATCCTGAAACCTCCAGGTCGTCATGGGTATTCCTTTAGCACAGTGCTTCTGATACTTCAGTTCTTCTGAGTTTGTTTGTTTAGTTTTTTTTAATGTTTATTTATTTTTGAGAGAGAGAGCGAGATAGAGACAGCACGAGGAGGGGAGGGGCAGAGAAAGAGGGAGACACAGAACGTGAAGCAGGCTGCAGGCTCTGAGCTGACGGCACAGAGCCCAATGAGGGGATGGAACTCAGGAACCATGAGATCATGACCCGAGCCGAAGTCGGATGCTTAACCCACTCAGCCACCCAGGCAACCAGAGTTTGTTTCTTCATCTGTGTCGTGCTTATTAAAGCTGAAGTAGACTAACTTCAGCAGGATGTTTGCCAAACTGGAGACATGTGGTCTGGAAATCTAAGATTAAAAGGATAAATGGCATGTGGGGAGCACGACAAGGACAACACTGGGGCTCTTCTGGAACAAGCAGACAAAATGGTTAAAAATAAAGACAAATTCAAACTAAGAAGGTATCAATTCAGCATTTCAGAATTAATTGCTAAGGACAAGGGGGTTAATCGTCTAAGTCCCAAAAAGAAGTGTTTTCTTAGATAGGAACACCTTGGAGACCTACCATTCCTGTGGTTTCATAGAATGAACGGACCTACGTCCTTGGGCTGCAGGGCACCTCTGTTCACAACTTTTATTGTAAAGCTTTTAAATATTGTTTATCTCCATTGAAACATGTTTTTCTTTATATGAAATATACTTTCCTCAATATGTCCCCTGATCGAGCACAGATAACAGACAGGCAATAAGGATCTGTCATAAGAAATGAGTATCATTTAAAGGGTATGATTTGTGCCACAGAAGTGGAACATTGAAAACTCTGAAATACAATTTTTCCCTCAGGATATGATTCTATAGTATTATAATTGCATGAATACATAAACTTTTCTCGTGAAGGAAAACCATTTTTTAAATTCCTTTGAGGGTCGGAGGTATTAGATGCAATAAATTCATAATACTTTCCACATAACACCTTTAATATTCAGTAACTATAGTTGCTACACTTTTTCTAATATGCTGTATTTTCATGACGAATATTAGAACTCTGAATGAAACCAAAACATGTCTTTTTAAAGAATATGCAGCCAGTTTCCTATTTTCATTGTACAAATATTATACAAGTATTCCTTGAGGATTTGAAACACTATTTTATTTAAGGTTTAAGTTTTCCTTTCCAAGATTTGTTTTTAATTGAGGATTTAATCGTCTTTTGAAATGTCCTCACTTAATTTTGCTCAGCGCATATTTTGGTGTAAACAGATACTTGTTTATGTTTTTAAAAATGAATGTATTTCATCAACTGGTACTTTTATCACACACAAATAACTGCAGCGAAACCCAACAAGGTGGTGGGGGCAGGGAAAGTATCTTGCATTTGAATCTCCAAGGGTACAAGAAGTCCTGGGAAGCATTTCATGCATTTGCCCTGGGAAAAGGCATTGTAATTTGAAATGCTATCTCATAACCCATAACTTTCATGTTGCATGGGCTATCCTTTTTTATTTTTTTAAGTGTGAAAATAAAAAGACCAAGTTTTTCCTTTTAAAGAATACAGAATTGAAATAAGTTTAGCAGAACAACAACTTACTTTAAAAGCACTATTCATGAGAGCCAAACGGGGCTCTAAAAACCACACTGAAAATCCAGTTAAGTCAGAGCTGCACTTGTGAATGAGTTTAACTGTCTCAAGTAAGAAATATTGTGTTTAATATGCTGTGCATCTTCAAAGGAAAAGACAACATGGTTTGAGTATTAGCATAATAATTTTTTGTTAAGTTTATTTTTGAGAGAGAGAGAGAGAGCTCGCACACTAAGGAGAGACAGAATCCCAAGCAGGCTTTGTCTGTGCTTTCAGAGCCAAGGCCAATGAGGGGCTTGATCTCACGAACCCCAAGATCATGACCTGAGCCTTAATCAAGAGTCAAATGCTCAACTGACTGAGCCTCATAGGAGCCATAGAGAAACAATTTTTATGCATTATTTAGCCTTCATGTATTTATCTGGAAAATACCAACAAAAACCCAAAAAATATTTTTCCTCTACTCAAAGAATATCTTTAAAAAATTTTTTTAACATTTATTTTTGAGACACAGAGCACAAGCAGGGGAGGGGCAGAGAGAGGGGGAGACACAGAATGTGAAGCAGGCTGCAGGCTCTGAGTTCTCGACACAGAGGCGGACGCAGGGCTTAAACCCGTGAACCGAGAGATCATGACCTGAGCCGAAGTCGGACATTTAACCGACTAAGCCCCCTAGGCGTCCCTCAAAGAGTAATATTTTTTAAATTAAGTTTTATTCTGTTAGTTTTTTTTTTATTTTTAAAACCCCTCATACATTTTACTACTTAAAAAAAGGAAATACACTATGATTTAACAAAATTCTAATATCCACATGAATTATAAAATTACTTTCTACATAAAGTCACGAGATAAGTTGTCTAAAAAACTGTCATTTGATCATACCTTGCAAATAATATAAAACCAGTTAATAAGACCCCTCCCCCCAAATTAAAATCCTAGGAAAAGAATCCCCTATCAATTTGCTTCTAGCCTTCCCAGGTATCCTGTAATAACATCAGCAAAATTTCCCAACGTATAAGGACAAAGGAGAAAAGAAGTAAACCTAAAGATCACACAGAGCACTATCATGAATGAGAACCATACTAATGGTCTAATAGCAAATAAATAACAGTAACTGATTCAGCTCCAAACCGACCTCCCCAATAGAGCACTATTGTTACTGAAAATCTTTCCTATAGAATTTTGTGGAGGTAAAACCTTGGTAAAACGCTTTAAGAGGTACTATAATAAACCATTAAAACTATAATTTAAGCTGAGTAAGGGAAATCTCCTGAAAAGAAAACAAGGGACCAGTTCCTTATACAAGATTTGTGTCCTATACCAGAGACAGGGACCAGTTGGCCCCAGGGGCTGAAGAGTAATCCTTTGGAATGGAAGTCAGAGGGTCAGGCAAAAGGGAGGTGCACATTACTGCAAGTCTAATTAGGTGGGTGAGGTACAGAAGAGGAGGCACTCCAGCAATGAACACTTAGGCATGTATAGTCTCCTATGTAATTATTATTGGTTATCAATAGGCAACAACAAGGTCTCAGTCACCAGCCTACGTTCTAAGTGAAGGCTGGAGTAGAGTGGGAAAGAGATTTAGGGATGACTGTCAGGGTCAAAACTAAGAACTAAGCTTCCCAGCTACTGAGTTTGGTCTTCAGCTCTAAAGCTGAACTTGAAAAAGCAGAGTACAGGGGCGCCTGGGTGGCTTGGTAGGTTAAGCGTCCAACTTCGACTCAGGTCATGATCTCATGGTCCATGGGTTCGAGCCCTGCGTCGGGCTCTGTGCTAACAGCTCAGAGCTTGGAGCCTGTTTCAGATTCTGTGTCTCCCTCTCTCTGTGACCCTCCCCCGTTCATGCTCTGTCTCTGTCTCAAAAATAAATAAATGTTAAAAAAAATTTTTAAAAAAAGAAAAAGCAGAGTACATAGCCACAATTAAAAAAAAATAATAACATTTATTTGTTTTTGAGTGACAGAGACAGAATGTGAGCAGGAGTGGGGCAGAGGGAAAGGGAGACACAGAATCCAAATCAGGCTCCAGGCTACAAGCTATCACCACAAGGCCCAATGTGGGGCTCAAACACACGAACTTTGAGATCATGACCTGAGGTGAAGTCGGACGTTTAACTGACCAAGCCACCCAGGCGCCCCCAAAATTTTAATTTTAAACCCTTCAGAGGTAATTTGGAGCAAAAGCTCAATTGTCTGACTTGGGCAAAGAGTGATTAGGTGTAGCATAAAGAAGAGACAGAATCTGGGGCAGCATGTACATTTGCTCCTCCGTTCTAACGTGTCATAAGGCAACTCATTTACTCCAGCAGGCAGGTGGATTATTTCTAAGCCAACAGATATAAATTACATTTATACCAGCTACTAGTGTTCCATGGCCAATTAAACAATCTAAGTCTCTTATCTCCATCTATAAATACAAAACAGTAAAACCTATCTTTTAAGCCTCCGGGAAGACTTCTGGATGACACTCAATAAATGTTAGCTTTCAACTGGCTGGACACAATGCAAACAACTTCTGGCAAAGCCAAACTGTCTGGGAGTTGGAGCGTGATTGAGCCCCAGCTGACATGGGACACAGTGATGGGCCTGACAAGTTGGGAGAAGCCGAGGAAAGCAAAAGCAAGAGACCTCAGAGCTGGCTGGGAATTATTTGTCAGTCGTTTCTTTCAATGAGGCAACATATTCCCTCCCCTTCAAGTAAGAGATAAAATCTGATAGTACAGTTAACACACAGTGTGGTGTTAGAGGATGCAAGACACCTGACTCCCGAGAATTGCAGAGGAGTACATCAAGAAGGGTTAACCTCTCTCAAAAGCAGGGTTTGTACAAAGAGGTGTCAATAATGACAGGTCACCTAAAAATAAAAATATTATATATAAATACAGCCTTTATTTCTACCTACAGTCATAAAGTTCTAGAAAAGAAAGGTCTCACCTGTTAGAGAGCTTAAGAAAAATTCATTGCCATTACTATTCAGGAACACTTGTTTAGCATTTACCTGGTGAAAACCATGGGAGTGTAAGTATGCGGAGAGTGGGTCAAATAGATAGGATACAAAGGATACGTTGCACAGTTGTCAAAATTGCCAAGGGCCAAAAAAGCCATTGTCTGTTCTCTACCAGAAATGGGTGAATGGTTAAGTGCTTTGCCACTCCAGGATATAAGAGCTACATGGGGCCAAAAAGCCTGAGTCCCACAACATGCATTTGGCTCAGAGCAAAGAAAAGTATTTTTGGAAAATAGATGGTAGTAGTGTGATAATATGAAGAAAGAGCCTATGCTGAGAGTATGAAAGAAACAAGAGACTCTGAAGGAGAACAAGTGGAATGGAGAAGTAAACACACACACACACACATACATATGTACATATATGTATGTACACACAAATTGTTACATGTACATACACATATATGCTCAATATATATATAAACTCAGTTATGTGTGTTGTTTAATACTATGACGTTAAACTGTTTTTAACGATATTGCTTGAATGTATGAAATTTCCTAGTAAAAATTATAGCAATCTACATCATAAGGAATGTATGCAGCTATTTTATTAAAACATCCTCCCTCTGGGATCAGCAAATTTATTTCTAAAAGTCAAGTGTTGGGGAACAATGGTTAGTTCGTTGTATCCAGCCCATCTCCAGTTGATTCAAAAGGCTTAAAATCTGGTATTTATTTCTATAGTAAGTATGCATACTTTGATTAATGAACAATCAAAGCTGTCTTATAAACTGGGAAAGGTATAGATCATTGTCTTTCTCAAGCCACTCTCGTAAGGATAAAAATCAGAATTTCTTGTTTTCTCAGCCAACATATTTGACACCCACAGACATTACTATCCTTCAAAATCAACATTTTACAAGCTTCATCATTTTCTTAGATGCATTCCTCATTATCTGTCTTGCTTTCTTCTGATAAATGGCTTCAGGTCACTATCAGGCATCAAATCATTTTGGAGATGAGTCAAGGCCCCCATCAACACAATTTTACAACTTTTCGAGTAACTCTGCCTGGGCTTGCTGAGAGTCCTGAAGCATTGCCTTTCCTCCTATAAGCTCTCTAAAGTGACTTTTATATGTTATCACAACACTATCAGTATCATGAATTCAAGATATGTTTGTTTAAGTGAAGTCCATAGTTTGTAATGTTCTGAAGTATCTTGGCTATACTGTTGAAGACTTCAGCTCCTTTATGCTGTAAGAATGACATGTACCTTGGCTGAACTTTGAAATAAACTCTACATTTATCACTGTTTTACTGCATCCTTTTATTTTTGTTGGTTTCTCTTACAAGCATGAATTCTCTTTGATCTTCCCATACTTTGTAGCCACGCTGAAATTTATAGAGTATAAGCCTCAAATTTTTTTTGCCTATAAAACAGCCTTGACAATCTAGTGCCACAGTAGGTCTCTTCTAAATGAAGAAAAGATAACTTAGCCCAGGTATCTGATCCTGTTTTGTTTCGTTTTTTTTCAAATTTCCACAAAGTTTATTTAAAACTTCCCAAGTCAAAATGCCCTTTGATTTCACTCATATGTGGGGAATCCAAGAACAAAACGAATGAATAAGCCAACAAACAAAAAAGCCGTACTGGACCTATAAATACGGAGAATCAATAATTGTCCGAGGGAAGGAGGATAGAAAGATGAGAAAAATGAGTCAAAGGCATTGGAAATAAATACAGGTTTCCAGTTATGGAATGAACAAATCACAAGAATAAAAGGTACAGCGTAGGGAATATAGTCAATGATATCATGATAGCATTGGATGGTGACAGATGGTAGTTCTACTTGCGAGTGTATGGTAACACATAGAGAACTTGAATCACTGTGTTATACACCTGATCATGTAACATTGTATGTCAATTATACTTAAATGTAAAAAAAAAAATTCAATGAAAATAAAACTTCCCAAGCCAAGCCTTCTACCTCGACTATGAGAAAAAATAACACGTAAATATTCTTTATGTATCCCAGAATTTCTGGGCTTCCAACACCACGGGATGTACTAGTGAGCAGTACTATTTTTTCTTCACATTGAGATATTTATTTGAAAAGTCAGCATGTACTGTTTTTTCTCCATCCCAACCAATCATCTTCAACAACCTGTATTCCATCCACATTCTACACGCATACAATGAAGGGTAATTCACAGTGAGAAAAGTGTTCTTTGATCTTCAGATTATCCCTCTCCCCCCCCCCAAAACCTGGCAATCTGCTTTCTTATCTCAATGATAGCTTCCATATACTAATTTGCCTCTTTCTTTCTGTTCCTTTCTTCCTTTTTACCTAATTAAATGTTTATTTATCTTCCCCTATGTTTTAGACTCTAGGCTGCGTGCTGGTGATACAGAAGTGAAGCTCAGGAAGCCACGGATGTGGGAAGTTCTGCAAGGATCACAAGGTTATGGGGTAAGAGTTCACAGGGCTGTCCCGTGAGAGCACATGGGCGAGACCAGTTTACAGTACTGTTTGTCAGTTTCATTTAGCATTGGCAGCTTTCTGAGAGGTCCATCATCAGACAATGGTGGTATCTCCACTGATGGCGATTGTTGTTTGTGGCACTGCCTTTGTTATTCTTCTTAGAAGCAACAGTTTACAAATTGCTTTAATACTCACTTAAAGGTCTCCCATGACTTGCTAACCTTCCTCACTGGACTGATCAAAGATTATCTTCAATAGGATAGACTAGGGCAACATTCCTGCTAACCCTTTAATTGGCAACCAGGATCTCAATCAGCTCTATTAAGTAAGAGTTCCCTCAAGCACTGACTTACAGTTTAACACAGCATTAGACAAGTATATCACTATGGTAGCATACAGTCCCATCTGAAAAAGAGACCTTAAATGCTTCCCATTATGCCCTTCATTTTGTGTAAATTCTCATAGTTCCCAAGGATTTCTCATAAATGTATTTTTTTCAACCAGACGTATGCTGCAACACATCAGTGAGAATGTCCCTCAACTTTGTGTTCTGTAAGGAGTGCTGCTGAATCTGATACCCACTACTCAGTCATTCAACAAGCTGAGCCCAAAAGAATTCAGTATCTTTTGGCAATTGTGTGTGGTAGACAGAGATCTGTACTACGTGAGAATTTGGGATTCTCTATGGAAGCAAGTACTGGCAAGACATTTGTTAAAATACTGATTTTGAAATAAATACTCATCGAGTGTAATGCTTACTGTCAAATATTCTTACAAGTGCTGAGAAAGAATTGGAGAATAAGGTAGGAAGGGATAGAACCACAGGCAATGTACAACCGTACCAACGACAGCTACTATTTACTACCCACTGCACTAAACTCTGCATACATTACCTCATTCAATCCTCATAAAATCTTTATGGGCCTACTAAAATCATTACAGCTATTTCACCTTGGCAAACTAAGGCTTAGAATGGAATAGTATTAATCATCTGATATATTTACATTGAGGTACACTGACAATGGTATTATGCCTGTGCAAGTTAGGGTATTTGACATAAGTCTCCATTTTTTTCCCCATGTCATTAGCTTCAGAAGAAGATATAAAAATTATTTTCCGAGACATCCCTTGATACTCTATTTTCTTAACTCAGTGGTATTCCAATTATAGTATGTGATCCACAGACGCAATTCATCCGTGACTGAGTTCAATGAAGAAGATTCTAGATATGTTTTAATATGTCTCCAAATCTATAAAATTAATCATTTATCAAGTAATTAGTATTTATTGTGTTTTACAAAAGTACCAGTCCATAATAATCTGGAAATGAAAAAATCCAAGTACCTGCTCCACAGATCATTTGAAAGGTACAATCTTACTTATGTCACCCACAAAAACTGAACTTCAGTTGAGACTCTCCTAACTCAAGTATCAACTTCAATCCCCAAGACTCACCTATGGGAGGCAGTTTCTTTGGTATTTTCAAGGGAAAATGACAATCCACCTGAAATATATTGTAAATTATATTGTTTTAAATTCTCAACAAGCAACATGACAAACTGGATCACATAGTCTCTAGGTTTTTTATAACTCTCATGTAATGATTCTAACACTTACATAGAGGATACAAAAGAAAAATATGGTTCGTAAAATAGGGTTCAGTGAAACTTTTTTCCCCCCTCACTGAAACTCTTGAAAAGCTCCTAGGAATTCCTGAGAGTTTCATGTGTTTGCCGCATTTGTAATATTCATCTATTTATTTTACATATCGGATCGATTTACTTTTACATAAAACATCTCCACGGTATCATCAGTATCAAGTGGTGCCATGTTTCCCATTCACTATGGCATTTCATTGACTTAGGGAAAATTGAAGTTTGTAGGCTATACATGGTGGAATTGTGTTTTCATAAGCAAGGCTTAAGACTCCTGGTCTTTCTCATTATCGACCATCTTTAACCTTCAAGTTATTATAAGATGCCATCAGACACACACTACTTACCACCAAAACTTAGAGACTATGTTCCTCTATTTATTCCTGGAATATCAATTGTTGGAGGTCAGGTACAAGAATAATCAGACAACTATCTCCCCAATTGCAGAGAGTTCCCACAAAACTTAGAAGTAGGAGGGAAATGACTCTTTAAAAGACCAAGACTTTTATTACTAAATCCTGCATCTTTATAATCTTGATAAACGTGTGGCCAGTTTGACAGTTGCGAGGCATCACTATACCAGCTACTATACTCACCACAAAGTTATTTATTCTCTGAGACAATATAAAAATACTAGCATACCAAATTAGGGTCAAGGTCAGTAGCATTTCACTCATCTTAAATATGTTAAATTCCAATTTGTTACATTTTACCATATCTTACTCAAAATATTAGTATTCCCCTCCTCTGTAATTTTAATGAACTATACATAGTTATGTATTTTTATCAATAATAGAAATTTTATTCCATGATTGATACCTTGAAAGAAGTGCAATGGCTTACTGATTTTATGATTCGAAAGCATACATTCTTGCTCCCCCACTTTGTACCTTCTACCAACTTCATCTGTGTTTTCCTCTCCAACATATCATTGTTATAATTCTATGCCAAATTCACCTTATGTTGTCTTCCTTCTGCCTTTTGTATAAGCCTTCGTGTGTATCTCTAGTTTTTCCTGTCAATTATTCAGATTCTATCTGTTGACCTGATTTTTTGAAATTATGTCCATTTATAGTGATTCACAATTCTTACAATATGTAAATACAAGAACGAGAATACTTCCATCTGCCAAATGGCTACAAAGAAGAAAACTCATGCAGGCTAATTCACACAAAAAAGTAAAGATTGTCTTACTTCATTAAAAATGCCAGCATTTAGGGGCGCCCGGGTGGCGCAGTCGGTTAAGCGTCCGACTTCAGCCAGGTCACGATCTCGAGGTCCGGGAGTTCGAGCCCTGCATCAGGCTCTGGGCTGATGGCTCAGAGCCTGGAGCCTGTTTCCGATTCTGTGTCTCCCTCTCTCTCTGCCCCTCCCCCGTTCATGCTCTGTCTCTCTCTGTCGCAAAAATAAATAAACGTTGAAAAAAAATTTAAAAAAAAATGCCAGCATTTAGAAAAGATTATATAATTTTTTTATTTATGTATTTTATGGATAGCCTTCCAGACAAAAGCCTTCATCAATAGCAAACATCATTAGGAGCCAAATAATGCATAGCACTGCTTTTTTCCCCCCTACAAAACACAATAGGCCTTGCAAAAACTGTCTACAAGGAGTTCTATTCGTATTTCTCATCATCTGTGGGTGACTGAAGTGATGGACAATATTTAAACCAATCATAAAAATTTGCTAAGGATGTCTAACACATTTATGTACATGTGACTTGATCTGCTATCTATAAATGCACAGCTAAGTCCCCAAACTAAAAGTTATTCATTGACTTTATCTTGCAATTTACATATACAGACTTAGTCACACGTTAAGAACCTCTACAAGACAGAGAGACAATATAACGTCAGATAAAAGTCCTAAGGCACATCAGTGTTATTCCTTCCGTGAAGTCTTCAACTTCTAGCTCAAAAACTGTCCGTTATTATTTAATAACCATTGGGAAATTTAATTATAACCTAAGCCTTTTATGATGGAAAATATCTGGTATCAATAAGTGCTTATGAAAACAAATGGAAGTATATCAGTGGCAGAACATTTACTTATGCAGAAGGATTCAACATTTTCAACTACAGAAGCATAATTGAATTAAGCTAACTGAATCGTCTTATATGCTACACAACATTTCCTAGCACTGGAACACATTAAGAGGATAACTGGCACAGCTTGCTGTCTATTTTTTCAAAGGACATTAAAAGTGACAGAAATCCTCAAACAAAACCTGGCTCTTCTTCAGACTGGAAATGAAATAGAACGGCGAGTTTCTTAGAGATTTATTTAGGCCTAATTGTGGCTTCTGTTTCAAACTGTAATTCTTGCTCTTTCTTTGAACAGCCTGAAGATAGGCTTCTATAAATACAACAGAAGAGGGGCACCTAGGTAGCTCAGTCGGTTAAGCGTCCAACTTCGGCTCAGGTCATGGTCTCACGGCTTTTGAGTTCAAGCCCTGCATTCGGCTTTGTGCTGACAGCTCAGAGCCTGGAGCCTGCTTCGTGTTCTACGTCTCCCTCTCTCTCTGCCCCTCCCCTGCTCATGCTGTCTCTGTCTCTCAAAAATAAGTCAACATTAAAAAAAATAAGTAGGGGCGCCTGGGTGGCGCAGTCGGTTAAGCGTCCGACTTCAGCCAGGTCACGATCTCGCGGTCCATGAGTTCGAGCCCCGCGTCGGGCTCTGGGCTGATGGCTCAGAGCCTGGAGCCTGTTTCTGATTCTGTGTCTCCCTCTCTCTCTGCCCCTCCCCCGTTCATGCTCTGTCTCTCTCTGTCCCAAAAATAAATAAACGTTGAAAAAAAAAAAATTAAAAAAAAAAAAATAAGTAAATACGACAGAAGATAGCATTAGAATAAAAAAAAATCTCATTTTATACTTATAATTTCTATCACTTATTTATTCCTGATATTCACACGAATTTATAAATTAGTCTATAGTTTAATGAGGAGTTCTAGTCTTGGAAATACCAAAAATACAGTGAAAACCAATCAAGGCAAATAAATACTTGAATGCAGTCAGTAAATTCTAAGATCTAAAAATAAACATTGGCACAATGTTGACCACCTCGATGGCCTTCTCTTAGAGAAGATTGTGTTACTGATCTACCAATAGACTTAGCAGTTCGATTTGTGTCTCAAGGTAATGATAGAGTTGGGTCCCTGTCTTAAGAGTTTCTTATCTACTAATTACTGTGGCTGTTTTTGCAACTGAAGGACGTTTGGCTAGTTTTCAAGGCCATTTATTACTACAGAGTAAAAAAGCATCATCTGTTATCCCAGGGTGGAATATCATTAGCTTTGGTTTATATTTTAAGCAACCAGACATTTGGTTAACATTATGCCCAGTATTTTTACTCACCAGCCAACCTACTCCTTACTTAAATATTCCTATTAATACTTGGGAACTGAAGTTTCAACACATCCACAGTTGGTTATTGGTAGTAGCAGTTGCTTGTTTTTCAAGACTCCATCCAGAATCAGTGTGATGTGCTAAGATTTCTTCATGGAAATGACAACATCAAGTGGGATAAATAGGCACTTGAGTTGCAAAACCTTTGTCAGCAAAGGCCATTTAATGCATATTTAACCAGACTGGCCCACTAAACTTCCTCAAGAGATACAATGTCTAAATGGATATAAAACATGTGCTTTGGTGAAAAAAAAAACAAAAAACAAAAAACAAAGAATTATCTTCACTAATGAGGTTGGCAATTTCAAGTCATGAACCTTGTAGTCAAAGCTTAAATTTACCTCAGGTCCATTCCATGTGTTAAGCATTGCTTAGTTCACTTTTGTGGAATTCTGATTTTGGCTGCAAAGTGAATTATGTTTCCATTGCTCCTGTGCCAGAGACATGGGAGAATACATCTCATCATCAAGTGAGTGAAATCCAAGGATTTCCCTTCTGCAAAAGTCAAATGTGATCCTATCATAGGTGAAAGAGTCCCTAAAATGGGTGCTACATCTGGGGTAGGGAAGCAAAGAGAAATAAAGAGATCTGTCTGCTCTTTCCAAGTAGAAAGAACTCAGATTCAAATTTCCACAACCTTTTAACAATCCAATGTCTTCATTCTCAAATGCAGTGGTCAAAATGAGTTAAAAAAAAAAATATGTAGAAGGAATCCAGCTGCGGTATTCACTTTTAGCCCAAAGTAAATAATCATTGGGTAGAAGTTTCTTTTCCACATATTGTTGGCTTTCAACATATATACACTTTTAATAAAGAGCACGTGAGAGAGCGCCTGAGGTAGCTCTTAGAGCTCAAGCCAACCCCACTGTGGTTCTGGATTCTGATTCAGTGGCCACTGCTGACTGCTCACACAGTGATATTTAAAGTGAATGAAAGTGACTTCTTCACCTTACAGAATCTTGTTTCCACAAAAGCCGTGGCATCCCATAAGCAGTAATTACTTAAAATAGCTTATGGTCTACATAGTTAACCTTACCCAACCCATGACCTTAAATAAAGGCCTCAAAGATTAGCCAACTCTATTATATATAAAATTTAGGATTACCAGTTGCTTTTTCATTAATTGGGTTCATTCAATAAATATTCATTGAGCTACTTTTACATGTCAAGTCCCAAGTGAGAGGCTGGCCATAAAGTATTAAACAATCACGTTTGTCTGTAAGAGCTCACAGGTATGTATGCATCGGTATGCATTATGTGTGTTAACTTGGATGGCAAAACTTAAGTCACTACACCCACAGTGTATCATTACAAGACATGGTAAAGGCTATGAAGGAAAAGTCGAACACACAATACAAGAATACAGATTTTATTTATAGAAGTGTACTTCAGAGTAACTGCTATCACGTAATATCTTGAATTGATTCAAAGCAATCAGTCTTTGGTCTAGCGCATTCCTCTATCCCTATTTCTGGTCATTTCTTGCAGCTTCTTCTAGTGACCAATGTCTTTGCTACTCATAGCCTCCCATCCCAGTGCTACGTGGAACATGGATATGAAGCCATACTTGTGACTTTTCTTCTCAGGTAACCAAGATCATATTCTACTTTTTCTGCTACTGGGGCGGGTGCTGAGTTTTAGTCATAGATGTGATGTATTTCCTAGCTACTTGCTAGCAAGACCTTAATTCCTAAAAAGAGATGAAAAAATTAACTTCAGGAAACACAGAGCCCGGTGGAGAATCTGGCTAAATAGAATCCTAATGTTCCTCTCAAGTAACAATGCAGAGATAGTTGCCAATTCTGGTCCCAACTGTGGCCAAACTTAAACTGATGAATTGCTCTTTTCTATGTAATCGTAGCATTACACCACTGAAAGACTTGCTCAATTTTCTTTGGTCTATTATCACTTTTGTCAGGCATTTTTTCCACTTAAAGCAAAGACGATCTCATTTCAGAACATTTATATGTAGTTGGTTTTTTTTTTTTTATTGGAGAAAAGATTTTTTTTTCCTGTCTTCATCGTGACTTGAAATTTTAGCATTTAAAAGAGGAATACTAGCACTTGATAGATGAGTTGACTCGAAGAACCTTATTGAGCACCTGGTTATCCAAATACGTTGTTTACCCCAATGCCCATGATCTAGGCTCAGCTTTCTTTTTAGTGGGCTAAGACACCTTGTGCAGTTATGGTGTGCTAGATTTTATTTTTCACATTCTGAAGGTATTTCACTAACAATCTCCATAGTCACTTTCAATTAAAATAGTCTATATTCGGGGCGCCTGGGTGGCGCAGTCGGTTAAGCGTCCGACTTCAGCCAGGTCACGATCTCGCTGTCCGTGAGTTTGAGCCCCGCGTCAGGCTCTGGGCTGATGGCTCAGAGCCTGGAGCCTGTTTCCAATTCTGTGTCTCCCTCTCTCTCTGCCCCTACCCCGCTCATGCTCTGTCTCTCTCTGTCCCAAAAATAAATAAACGTTGAAAAAAAAAATTTAAAAAAAAAATAGTCTATATTCTGTGACACACTAAGAATTCTTACTCTAAGTCTTAATGCTTAAATATGTATATATATGTAATTATATAGTATATAATAAATATATACTATATAATTATATATTATATAGTATAACGAATATATGTTGTATTATATAATTATATATTATATATTCTAATTATATTCATTTTATTATATATTGTATACACATAGGCTTAAAAATAGAATGCAGTTTTCATGACAATTATAAGTAATATTTGCCCATTTAGTAATTATTTAGGGAATCCAGAACACTTATAAATATGAAATTCAGTTCGGCTTAGAAGACAAAACAGCTCTATTTATTTTCTCTGATGTGGGATGCACTTTCTTCAGCCAAGAGGCTCTTAGTTTTTAAAACTTGAGAACATGTGATAGAATCGCATTTCTAACATCACTTATTTACTGTATAAGTAGTTATAAGTTTAATTATATTAAAATGACCATTGTGTTTTCTTGCCTGGAATTGAGGGCAGAATGGGAAGGGAGTGAAATGTTTTTAAGTATTAACTACCAAATATTATGTTTAAGCTATAGTCCAAATTCTAACTAATGTTTAAAGCAGAATTAATGTGTTTTACTTTTCAATCCAGTTTTATTCTCAAAGCCAATGTATTTATTAAGGCATTCTGCTGTAATTAGAGAACTTATCTGAAATAATTTACTAAGTCCAGATTTTAGTTCTGAAATGGAAACCTCTTTCCTATACTAACAGCTTTAAACAAACACTCAAGTTCTTACATAAATGTGACACTTTTGAACTTTGAGTACATGAGTAAGTCAACAAGCACAGACTAAAATTTGACTCCTGAAGTCGTTATGGTTCGTCTCTGAAAAAGCTGTGGTATTCAGAAAGGTTTGCAGTTTTATTAAGAATACCAAGAAGCCAAGGGTTGCAGATGCTGTATTAATGCCAGGGAAGACAGGACCTAATTTTGTTCGAAAGAGACAAAGCAAGGACAGCAGAAACAGAAGCTCAATTATTTTGCCTAACATGGATGTCTGTTACGATCGAACAAAATATTCATCACTGACCATTGTTTACAGAAGGAATAGGAACTTAACATTCATTCCCATTTTAAAATAATACAAACCAGGTAATTTTCTTGTCATTTATTTATAAAATTTGGTTAGGTATCTAATCATGATTTTCATAGCTTTATGTGAATAGGGGAAAAAATGTTTTAAATGTTTGAATTAAAAGCCTAAGTTTCAAAGTTCTATTCGATTTTAAAAGATGGCACTCTTAACATCTACTGTGCATTAAGTACCTGGAATAGAAAATTAAATACTTGGCTGAGTCCCTCCAGAAACTGATAACGTGGAGAGTCAAACTGACACAAAGAAATGTTTCGACAAAATGTTTCAAGTTCGAAACCTGATTCACAGGAAACATCCTTCCTTGGCCTTTCATAGCTGATTTTGACAGAAGTTGCTTCAATTTGTTTCTGGTTTTCCTTATTTCTCAAATTAAGAGGATAATAATTGTAATTATATCAGTGTTGTTCTATTAAATTGGCTAATCCACGTACAGAATGGGGCTTGATATACAGAAATCACTCTGTAACATTCTCCTCTAAGTTTATGTGAAACAGATTAGTGCCAGGCACTTAGGAAGGACAGAATACATATTAACTAGTAGTATTATTTGTTATGGCAACACAGAATTGGGATTCTGTGCTAAGAAATCAAGTCACCATCTCTTGCTTTAGTTAAATCCACTGGTTAAATTTTTAGCAAACAGTTGTTTTTGAGGGAGCCATTATATTTTAATAGGATTTTATCATTAGAAATAAAGCTTCTTTAAGAAATCTGTGTTGGTTTACTGAGATAAATCAGTCTCCAAGCCCCATTTATAAAATATAAATATAACCAAAAAGGAATGGAGACTGTGTTTTAACTTGTTTTAGTTTAAGAGACTATTAAAATATCAGTTGTGGGGAATATAAAAGCAGTTGTACAAATATAGATTACAATATTGACACATCTCACTCGAGTGGAAAGCTTAAAAGTAAGCTAGGGCACATTGGAAATGGTGGCTGTCTTTGCTCAGAGCTCTGCTATGAATTCCACACTTACCCGTAAGATTCTCTGTACCTCAAGACTAGTGAAAAAGGCCAAGGTCAGACTTGCACCTCCGTAATAGGAAGTGCACAAGATGGACTGACTACTTGCTGACGTATGAAGCAAGAAGTGGTTGCTTCTTTTGGAGTGTCCCGTATTCCCTGCCTTAATCGAATGAGAGGATGCCTGCAAGCGACCCACATCCTAGATCCCAGTTGGGAGCCAGAGAGGTTGCCTATCAGAATCACTTCTATGAGTGAGCAGGACTCAGCCGGGGGTCCTAAAGTTTACCAAAGACATTGAAGAGAGTCACCAACAAGCTAGGGAAGAGTCTATCACCTCCATCAGGGTAGCTACAGGTGAGCGTAACCTAGCATTAGGTAGTTGTGGATGGGCACCCTTCAGAGAGCCCATGTTCAGTGAGCTTATGACCATACAAACTATGTAAGATCTTTCCTCCTTTGCATCCTTCTCCTCCTATACCTGCCCTCAAGCCGAGGCATCTAAGCAGTAGAATAAGGGAAAGCTGGAAACGAGCTATCTGAGAAAGAAACAAACATACTTTGCTTGTTTGTCTGCAGCAGGTATCTAGACCTAAATATGATGGGAAATAATTATAATTAAAAATAGTTAGGGGCACTCGGGTGGCTCAGTCAGTTGAAATTCTGACTTCGACTCAGGTCATGATGTCTGTTCATGAGTTCAAGCCCCATATTGGGCTCACTGCTGTCAGCGCAGAGCCTGCTTCAGATGCTCTGTCCCCCTCTCTCTACACCCCCCCCCCCCACATACCGCTTGTGCTCGTTCCCAAGTAAATAAAACAAAACAAAACAAAACAAGTATTTAGACAGGGGCACTTGGCTGGCTAAGTGGGTAGACCATAGGACTCTTAATCTCCAGGTCATGAGTTTGAGACCCATGTTGGGTGTAGACATTACTTTAAATAAAATACTTGGACAGTTTGACAAACACTTTAATTCTGAAATAAAACTATCTTACAACTGCAAGTGACCAAGGGACTTGTATTACTTAATAGAGATGAGAGAAAGCACGTGATTATTTTAACTTAATGTTTTTCTGTAGGTACAAGAGATAAACTAGTCCACTGAGCAACGTTCAAACACTTATAAAAAAGTTATTTTTTAATCACACACCACAAATTAGGCTTGTTCAACTTACTAGTTACATTAGTGTCAGAGATAAACACTCTGGGGGAAAAAAATCATCATGGGTGTTTCTGTGGAATGCCTAAACAACTCTTGCCTTCTTAATGAAACCAGACCGTCACCTTTTAAAGCACCAAGTAGTATTTTTTCTAAAACCAATCTTGTATTGTAATGGTGAATTCTCCAACTTTTCTCTAGTGAACTGCCATGGAGAAGGTCTTGCTTTGTCTTCCTCATCACTTGCCTTCTTGGTTGCCAGTTCTTTTAAGCTCCAATACCAATCGTATGATTTCCTAACAGAATAATTTCTAATACCTTGCTTGAGCAAAAGGCATTTTTATTCAACAAATACTGCAGTATCCACTTTGTGGTAGGGCAGGCACTGAGACTCAGGGATACCTTAGGAAACCACCAATAGCATCTCCTACCTGCCCTCCTGAAACTTACTATGTCCTACACAAGGGAGGAAACCAAAGAGGTGAATAAACACGTTAGTGTCAACTCATGTTAAGTGCAAAGATCAAAATAAATCCCAAGTGCCCTGATTAGAGAGCAAGTTTGGTAAAGGAATGAAGAAATTACAGAGACAGAAAAAACCTAGAAGCAAAACACCAGGAGAGCAGCCTCAATGTGGATGTGGTGTGTTTTGAATGAGTGGCCATGGAGTTCAAGGAGACATCCAGAAGACCAGCAGGCCAAGGTAGCATAGTTCATGGAGTATGCAGAGCATCCAAGGACTCACAGCAACAGGCAAGATCAATTTTGAGAACAAAAAAAAAAAAAAAAAAAGGCTGAAGACTAAAACCTTGAAAGGGAACAGGAAAACCACAGCATCATGTCTAGTAATAATAGTAATTGTGGGGTATTGCATTACATGCAGGGAGAGTCAAAAGGCCTCCTCTGTCAGGCCTGACAGTGCAGACCAAAATAGTTAGGTCACTGCGGCCAGTACAAACAGGGTGTCAGAGAGCAAAAACTGGGACCAAACAATGTCTGGCATAAACCCAGCCCCTTCAGACATGTGGTCTAATACTTAATGTGGAAGGCATTTTGCTTAAAATTCAATTTTCAGTTATGTATTTGTGTATTTTATCATTAATAAAACCAGAATGGTTTAGGAAGAGTATAGTTTGACATGCTCATCTCAGAAAACCCTATTTTAAGTCTAAATTTAAGATCTACTCATGGTATTACCTATAGCCAAAATATGTTGCTTCAGGCAGAAGCAGTCCCAAGCAGTCCCCACCTCCAACTAGATTTCTCCCAAGCAGAGTATGACATTGCTGGTTGGGCCTCCCTGCTTCTGTCCATGGGGAAGAGAAGGAGATTGTACAAAAATGTGTTCACAGAGAGCCACACCCACCACACCAGGAAGGTCCTGAAAGTGAACCAGACTCTCCACAGAAAGTAAGATGTATATAGAGACATAAACTCATGTTAAACTTGATCATGTATTCCCTATGAAAGGGTACGTGGCAATTTCTTCTAACCTCAGCCTTTCCTCATTAGTGGAGAGGCATAATAAAATTCGTGTGTGCATCTTAGATGTCTTCTACCAGAATATGAACAGGAGACAAGCCATTCGAATGAAATCAATTCCTTTCAGAGGCAATCCCAGGAAGCATCAATCAACAATGAGGACAAGAGAAAAGGCAAGGCAATGAAGCCAATAAAGGCGGTATTATGGACCGCTGTGGGCACCTGGGGAGCTCTAGGAAATCATGTGCAATGTGAATGGAATTCCTCTATTGAAAGATGAGGGAGTTGGGCTAATTATCCACTAATTCCTATCAGCCATTGTTTGAGAGCTATTTCCAGGAACAATACTCACCAACCACTTCCAGCCTGTCCTAGGTTTCTCTTGAGCTGTGATGGCCAAAGACAGCCTTTAGGCCGAATCACAAAAGCCTACAAGGGACAGTCTCCAGAATCCCAAGTGGCGAGGTAAGTGGGTGGGACTCCAACAGTGTCTGCTACCCACCTACCTATTAAAAATAAACTCATCTGTATTAACATATTGCCAAAAACATTGTCTTTTATATAAACTTATCAAATCAATAGTAAATTGAACTAAGTTACTATTAGCTTTTTTAAAGATGAACAGATTAGAAGAGATTAGGGGAGGGTATTTCTAGTATTCTACTCAACACAGAAGGGATTTTCAGTAAATGTTAATTCTCTTCCTTCTTCCTCCCTTTCTTTTTCAAAGACTGTTCTTACTTAGAGATGCTTGAAATTTTCTGTATATCCCAACAGCCCATTAGAAACAAGATGAAGCCATGGAAGATACAAGTAACGTTGGTTTACCATTACATTATGAACACCCAATGTGTTACAGGCCATGTCACAGACACTGCTTATGTTAGTAACATTAAGGAGACCAAACTCCCTGTCCTCAACACACTGTTCATGCAGAAGAGGAGATTCTACAAAGAATGTGAAAAAAGGAGAGAGTAATGAATATATACTATGAAAAACATTCGACATATAACTTTCTACTCCATGAACATCATTATTTGTGTATCACTACTATTTGAATACCATTATTTGAACGCCACTAATACAAATTTCCAAATTGCTGGAATCCTTTTCCATTTCAATGGTTTAGATGTTTCACTATTGTGGAATGTAACTTTTCAAGACATAATTAGTCCATTTGCAATCGACCATATACAATAATACTTGACGATTGCACTTTTGGACTTTTATGATAGTTTTTATAAGAATTAAAAATTATATGGATGTGAACAAGCATTATCACTGTCCTTTTCAACAAAAAGTCTGTCAAGTGTGACTTATAATTTAAATGATGAGTTTAAGAGAAATGCAAATGTCAATGTAAAGACTTGTCTTTGAAGATCTTTAGCAGAACAGCTAAGATTAAATGAAATGGTAATTCTGCCTGCATCAGGTTGGTCCAAATTGTTACTTTAGGATGGCTGCCTGGTGGGCAGGAAGCAATTGGGTCCTTTTTGCAATAGCATGAGAGCCAGCACTCTGTAGCCAGTGTTTTCAAAGGAACATACTTAATGGGTGAAAAGTTACTAGACTTGGAAAATAAGCCTCTTTTAAGTAGCTTAGTACATTAAAAAGTAATTATAAGGCATTTGGGAGACAATTTTACTGTATGCAAATGTTCTCATGAACATCAACTCCCCAAAAAACCCTTCAAGAAGACAACTTCACAACCCAAGTGGGGTATGGCACTGGCTGATAATGACATAGTGATCTGGGAAGTGACCCATCTCAAGGGTTACTCAAATGTTTTGAGTAAAATTATAATGTTTTGCTTATTTTGTTTTTTAATAGTTCCGCAGGAACTTGTACCTTTATTTCAATAAAGGTAACATGATACTAATGAATTAAGCTTAGAAAAACTCCCTTTGAGTGCCCTCAGTGATTAAATAAAAACAAGTAAATAAAAATCAATGCTTCATTAAGTACAGTTCACTTGAGAAGTTCTTCAAGTTTTCGTTAATTCTCTTATTTACATTGATCTACATACTTCTTGTTTGAATTTCAACCCCAAATCCATTTGTGTATCGTCTCAATCATGATTCAATTGATACTAGTAATTACTGACAATATACTTTTACAACTTAGAACTTGGTCACTTACGTATTTCAAAGTCTACTATCTCTATTTCCTAAAGAGAAAGGAAAAATTTAGGTCCAGGGTTGAACACACACTTTGAAAATCCCTTGCTGAGTCTCAAAGCAACATTAAGGTACACTAACTTAAATGTCAAGAAGAAGGTAATGATGGATGCTGGATTAAGCAAACACTATTTTGTTTTCAGTAATGATTTCCCACCCCCCAACACATACACACAGAGTAACTGGGTATTTCAGAAAATGCTTTGAAGGTCCTAATAACTTGTTAAAAGCTAGGTTTCATATTTATAAGCTGAATCATTTTCAAATCTTTTCTTCAAGAAAATCAAAGGACCAAGCTTTTCTCTCTTGTTAAGTTTCTTAGATGCTCAAATTTAAATGGCCATTTCAGAGAACCCATGTTTTAAAAAGTCACTCAGAATAAAATATGACACCTAATTTAAACATATTCAATTGGCTTCATGTCAGGTTACATGCTGATTTTATAGCCCTTTACTCAAGTTTAAAGCTTGAAATGGATTTGCTCCAAACTAATACTATAAATAGTTCTTTAGGACCCTGACGACTTTATGTGATGTATTTTAAAATCCAATAATAGTAGCTTTTAGAGAATAAAGTTATGCCAACTTCTACCTGTCCTTAGTCTGGAAAGTTTGAAAATTTGTGGACAATCTGTTTAGAGGAAGAAAAGGGCAAATGGGAACTGCACCAAGCTTCTACTGGTATTCTTTGCCATTTTACTGGTGTGTTTCCTACTTTTCCCCTGGATGCAGGGCAATACTGCCAGGTACATGGGATGACCATCTCGTGTGTCGTGTTCAAAGGTGTTACCTATGAGCCACCTAAAAAGTCAAATGCTAAACCCAGTATTCTTCCCACTATTTCAACAAGAACAAGTATAGCCATCAATAGGAGATGAGATGCAGAAGGGGGTAGGGAGTGAAGTCAACAAGTGAGTGAAATCCGTATTTCCTCATTCAACTAGCTTTCTTTCTCTTTCCAGGTACTGAGTATTGGGCTGAACCGTCAGGCCAATTAGAAAAGTGACTCAGACATGGTCTCCCCTCCTCTTGACTCCTATATGAGTGGAAGAGATGGCAAGTGAGCCATTAATAAACTGATGAAGTGATTCTAGGTTATAAACAAGAGGCCAGTGATCGAGCAAACAGAAAATTGTACGTAGTTATGAATGTTAGGCTAACCAAGCAAATCAAACACTGATTTGCTAGCTGCATAGCATTGAGGAATTATAATCTGTGTGGTCCAGAGCATTAGCACCAGGTGACAAAGATCACCTGCTAACCCAGGCCTTTCCGCCTTACTTTAGTTGTTGGGTTGTGGGTGGTTCAGGTAACTGTAACCTTTACCTGTTTTTCCAGACCATGTATCATCCTGACCACATCAGTTTGGACCAGAGCTACTTTATCTTTTGAGATATGTACAAAGAAGGCTAAGAGAAAGGATTATTTACACCAGTAAGTGGGGCGTCTGGATGGCTCAATTGGGTTGAGCATCTGACTCTTAATTTCAGCTCTGGTCATGATCTCACAGTTCATGAGATGGAGCCCCACACTGGGCTCTGTGCTGACAGTTCAGAAGCTGCTTGGGATTCTCTCTCTCTCCGCCCCTCCCCAATGTCATGCGTGTTCTCGCTCTCTCAAATAGACTTTAACAACAACTTAAAACAATCAGTAATATTGGCCAATAATGAAAAATTTCATTGCTATTACTCAGTAAAGCATTAATGATTAGCATTGACTGTGTTTTCATACTGTCTATCATTCCATTAGTTTATTCATTAAAGCTCTCATTGTGGTTCAACTCACATTTACTGAGTCCACTTGTGTTCCAGGCAACATAGTTGTCATCTGTTGCCCTAAGAATCAAACAGCCATTATTGTATTTTTACATTATTGAAAACAGAACTTTGTCTATCTGATTGTAGATTCCTTAAAGGCTAGAAATAGCTGTGTTTTCTTTATAAACCCAGCAACTATGTGCCGACTTGGGTATCCACGATGAATTACATGGATTGAGAAATTATTATGAAACATCTCAGTTTCGACGTTACTCATCTTTTCTTTTCAAGTAAATTCCAACTTTTTTCTACAAAAATGTCACCTCATTTAGCATCGCCTAATTTAAGTTCAGATATGCTCTTTTAAATATCAAGTGATATTGAGTAAGGGTCACTAGCTAAGTCATTGCTACACATAGTAGAAACAGAAATCTAGTAAGAGGTAAATGGGAGTTCAAGAAATAGATTACTTTTCTAATAGGCCTGAAAGAGCAGGGAGAATGGACTATAATTAGAAAGCTGAGGGCTGGTAAGACCAAGCAGGAAGAACCAGAAAAGCACAGAAGTTGAACTACCATATTAGGAGCTATACTGACCCCTCACCGGAAGGTGGATTAAATCACTTAGACCGCCCGTGTCAAATGTCTGAGCCTCTTCCATTCTCCCCACCCCTCTTATCCTCAAGGTTCAGCCATATGGTGGAACAATAGCAAAGAGGATCATTTGAACCCCAGTTTGCCGCTGATGAACTTCATAACCCTTGGGCACACTGATCACTACCTGTGACTTTCTATTTATTCAGCTGTAATTTAGGACTAATAGTACAGAGGTAATTTTAAGTTTGCATACATGAGAATTTGAGCAAGTGCTAAATGATACGTCTACATTGTAGTAAGACTACAAATTCCTATGATATCAGTGGAGCTCTGTTACATCACGCTGTAATGGCAGCAACAGATGGTAGGTTGTTAAATTTACTGCTCAACTACATAGCTCATGCAGAATGCAGTAGAAACCATAAACATTCATACAACAGTCAACGTATATAGCCTACAAATCTCATAAAACGACTATGAGTGTGATTTAACGCTAGACTACATACAATCGCCCTCACATATAACACTATTAGAGTTTTCTTACCAGACACGATGGAGGTTGCGTTTAGAAAATTGGTTTCTAAGAGCTTTTTTACCATTTCTGTATTTGATAACCGCCCCCCCATAAACGTATATTTAAATTAGTTTGTTGTTTTGTAACAAGATTTTTGAGGGTTTTTAAAAATATGTGCCAGACATTGTGTTTTAGGCCCTTTTTACATATGATCCCCCTGAATCTTTCTCACGACTACGTTAAGTTGCTACTTGAGTTATTACCCACCTTTCCTCCCAGCTCACACATATACATTTTACAGAGAGGCGCTTAAGCTTAGAAAAGTTGTCAGCCTTCTGCCAGAAATTTCCCAAGTAGCAGAATCAAGAAGATACTCCATACTGTTTTATAGCTAGGATAAAGGGGTGTGAGCAGGAGCAAAGCTACACTCACCGCTTGAGACAAAATTTTTATGTCCATCAGGGGTACCTTTTAAAGATATGCATTTTCTCATTCCATTCTTCAGTTCACCTGCATAAATAAAGGAACTACTGAATATGGCCCAAGTGTTAAAAGGCACCGTAATAATAGATAATAAAATAGTTATTGAACTGGGATATATTTTCTTAACATTTCATACTATTTCAGGTAGTTAGGAAAATAAAATTGTTTTTTGTTTTAGTTTTACATTTGCCATTCAATTAATGGGAAATTAATTTTCTCCTTAGAAGGGCATGTGACTTAAAATTGCCATTTAATTTTCAGGAGACAACAGTCAAGTACACAAATATTTAAGAATCCTATGGTGGTTTCAGGTTCTCCATTTGTTCCAGAGTAAGCCCCATGAAATTACTTAAAACTTGACCCTGGATCACCTATTTCATAAAAAGAGTAAGTGTTTTAATACCATTTGGTCCAACACTTGCTATTTAATAAATTGATTTTATTTATACTTCCCAAGAAAGTTTCAGGAGGAAAATTAAATGGTGGAGAAGCCATTGTTTGTTTTAATTCAGCTTTTTATGATTTTTTTTGAGATATTTTTGTCAGCCAAATAAAAAGGAAATATAGTCAATAAAGATGGTTAGCACTGGTTTCATAGAGAGAAATGAAGCCTTACCTTTGCCAATTTTTCCCCCCTTTTGAAAATGTTGGTTTTAGTACCAGGATGAAATCAAATGGAACCCATTACATGTCATGGTATTTCACTGCTGCCAGTTCAATTTCTATGTCAGAAACCTCTTTTTAATAGGCGTGCTTCTGCTACATACTGGTTTCTCTCCCCCTCTTCAATGGTTTCAATTTTATTTATACAGTGGAGTAATAAAACTAGTCAAGTACGTTGTATAAAAAATATTTCCATAGTGCATTTGAAAAACATAAAACCAAAGCCTGATTCAAGCAAATGTCAATAAGTAAAGGTTTTTAACAGGAACTCCCCATTCACCAGGGACGTTCTTATCAAAAATATGTAGGAGTCCAAAGTCAGCCCATTTAGTTGACGGAGAAAGCCTAAGAATTAGTGTAGGAAAACATTCCTCCACTATCACAGATAGCTCCTTGGAGAGATGACATACAGAGATCAGACTTTTGTCAAATTCTGTTCATGGATTCTCAAATGCTAATGGGAGTGGCACAACACAAAAGTGCATTTTTAAAAAGTAACTATACGGAGCCCAGGAGTCCCAAGTGTTGAGCAGGATGTGTGGAGAAAAATTATCACAGGGAATCATACAATGCCAATTAAAGAAGCAACACTGATTTGTTCTAAAAATATATATACAAATGTGTTGAGGAACCCTAGACAGAAACAAGCACATAAACCACACATCGTCCTCAATCCCCAGGGACACCTGCAGTCTGATGTGGTATTTAGAAATGAGGATTGCCCATGGCTACTATGCTGTGCTTCTGCTTGAAGTTTTGATGAAAGTGATAGGAATTCTTTTCATCTTGTCAGTCTCCACAGCTTGTTACATTCATCTTACTTTTTATCTGGCTCGCAAAGTTGAAGTAAGAAAGCATTGTTAATTTTATTGGGGCTGAAACAGAAACTGACATGTTCTTTCCTCTGTCTAGATTTAAAATTGAGAAAACATAATGAAACTAGCCTTTGGGGGATGAGATATCTAGCAAACACAAGTTCATGGAAGACGCATTCCTTGTTCACAAATTTTATAGTCTTTTCACATCTGTTGTGCATTTCATCAGCAACTTCTGTTTAGAATTCCTAGTATTCTGAAGCCAAGAGGTTCAAAGGAAAAACTCCCTCACACTGAACAAAAAAATCGTTTCATTTTTGTAAACTAATATACTACACTGGGGTCATTTAGAAAAGATGTGCAAGTGACAAGGCTTGAATTGACATAGCATGTGATAATATTAGCACTTTCCTCCCAAGAACAGGCTATCTTAAAGGAAATTTTCTATTCCAAAGCACTTAGTGTTTACAAACCTATGCCTAGTTCCTTGCTATTTTCTTCAACAGGCACTTGTTGTTTGATGCACATGTATTTTTTTCTAGTTTGCCTAAGTCCTGTATCTCACCTATGTGCATCTTCTGCTTAGTTGAAAAGAGAACAGAATGCTTCCCTAATTTCTTGCTAAATCTGTTATCTCTGTGAAAAGCATATGAACACAGTTAGATTTCTTCCGTTTTGAAGTCCCTGGCACCAGTAACTATAGAAAAAGACTAGAATTAAAAATAAGTGTCCGTCTATGTGTACCAAGGGTCACAAGTGAACTTCTATTTTTTTTTAGGAAGTATCTGATTTGAACTAGCTTCCTTTCTGAGTTAGCCCGCAATTCTGGTCTTAGCATTACCTCTCATGAATCCAATGCTACTCCACATTATTCCATAACAAACACTGTTAACATGGCTCAGCCAGACACAATTTTCAAAATATCCTTGAACCTTTCTTTTTAACAATTTATTTTTTAGAGCAATTTTAGGTTTATAGCAAAATCCAGCTGTAAGTACACAGATTCCCATAGATCTCGTAGGACGAGACCAAACAAGAGTCATGGAAGGAACACCCCAAGGCAGAGTCCCAAGTCCTTGAAGTAGAATGATAGAGACATGAGCTGAAGGCAAGGACAGTGGTAAGTGAGCTACACTTTAAGTGTCCTAGAGCATAATATCCTGGTATTGTGCTTCCAACACCTTGGGGCTGACAGACCAAAGAGCTATTAAGTGCAGTACATGGGCTCCTCATCTACATCTACCCCCAAGGTAAACCCTGGATTCATTTAAATGCATTTGCATTGCAGGCACGGCCCCTGTGAAGAAAGGCTGCCCTTGGGGTGCCTGGGTGGCTCAGTTGGCTAAGCAGGTTAAGCATCCAACATTGGCTCAGGTCATGATCTCACCGTTTGTTAGTTCAAGCCCAGCGTTGGGCTCTGTGCTGACACCTCAGAGCCTAGAGCCTGTTTCAGATTCTGTATCTCCCCCTCTCTCTGTCCCTCCCCTGCTCATGCTCTGTCTCTCGGTCTCTCAATAATAAAGTCTTAAAAAAAAAATTAAATAAAGGCTGCCCTGAAGGTTCCAGTACAGACCTCCTAGGGTCAAAAACTCCCCTCCCTACCTGTGGGACAAGTCTCTCCCATGACAGGAAGCAGCCTCCATTAGTGACTATGCCACTGTAAGTGGCAGTTCCTTACAGCCCAGGCAGGGCCAGTAATTTCCAATTCCAAAATCACCATGGGGAACTTGGCTGTCTACCACCTTGAATATGTACTGTCACTTTAATAAACTGCTTTGTGCTTGTTACTTTCCTTCTGGCTATCTTTATTGGAGTAAGGTTTCCCACAGAAATTCCCGTGGGGAATCCAAGGACCAAGACCTCCATTCATACAATGCGAACTCCTCCACACGTAACATATCCCCGTCCACTCACATGCACAGCCTCCCCGTTATCAAAATCCCCTATTCGAGTGGCCTATTTCTCACAATCCATAAACCTACCTTACATCATCTTCACCTATCATCTTCTCAGGTATGGATCCATCAGTGATTCTGGAAGCTTCACTTACCTTAGACTGTGTTGCTTTTCTACACTTTAGTTGTCCTAATTAATGCTCTAGAATCCCATCAATGAGCTCATTATTTCAAACCTAATCTTTCTCTTGCCTTTCCTATTAATGTTCATTCCACTTTTTCCCAAGTGTGTTTCATAGAGCATCAATGTTACCTGAGATCTTTTTTTTTTTTAATTTTTTTTCAATGTTTATTTTTATTTTTGGGACAGAGAGAGACAGAGCATGAACGGGGGAGGGGCAGAGAGAGAGGGAGACACAGAATCGGAAACAACCTGAGATCTTAATAGGTGATTTGTGGGGACAGATAGCGAAGGAACAAACTGTTAATATTATCTTATAAAATAATCTAAGAATGTAATTAATACAAACACTAAGTATTTTACAATGCTCCTCACTGAAGAAATGGTGTGGCAATATATGACCAAGACCAGAAGCTATGTGAGTTACTGACATGTATGAACTGTTGACTTTGGATCAGTTGACAGGTTCAAAGACAGGGTTTTTCAGCTAAATTTAACAATGAATTGGTTCATCTATTAGATGACGGCTATTCTATTTTAGGAGATATGTGGGTTACTATACAATCTTTCTTTTAGTTGATATATTATACAAACTCCTTTCCATTGGATCAAATTTAAGAAGGAAGAAAAGCAAAGACTTGAAATAAGGTGTTCTGTTTGAGTTCAGCCATTTATTACCATTGACGACTTAACCAAGTCACCTAGCCATTTCCCAGACATGTGATCAAAGTAAAGGAACTACCACAGATGCGTACTATAAAATGGAGAGGTATGTGGGTAGCTCAGTCAGTTAAGTGCCTGACTCTTGATAAAAGCTCAGGTCATGATCTCACAGTGTTGAGATGGAGCCCTAAGTCAGGCTTCACATGGAGATTGGAGCCTGCTCAGGATTCTCCCTCCCCCTCTCTTTCTAACCCTCCCCTGCTTGCTCTCTTTCTCTCTCCAAGTAAATAAATAACCTTTAAAAAATATGTGAACGCTAGCCGTTATTTTAACTTTGAGTAGAATAGCATTGGTAGGCCAAAAAGTTCTTGTAATTCTAGTGATACTTTCATTTTTAAAACATTAAAAATAGGGAATATATCTGGAATTTGACGAATTTCTAGAATCTGGCCTTTTATTGTGATCTCCTAGTTCTGTGCACAATTCCTGGCATGTTCTAAGTACTCCATAGGAATTTTATTTAATAATATCCCATAAATATTTAATGGTCTATGAAAGACAAAGACCACATGATTCCTCTTTACATCTATGCCTCCAAACACTAATAGTTGACTCTACAAAGATGTTTTTTTTCAAGTGCTGATGGTGTGAATCAATTGAGAAAATTATATTTTAATATATACATACTATGTAATTTTGCTTTTTTCAGCAATTTTTTTTAACTTACACTAATTTATACTAATGCAAAGTTAACATAGTCTATAGAAAGCTACAACTTTTCTTACATTATTTTGCAGGAATATATATGTGTCTATATATGTGTCATTTATCTAGAAGTAATATTGCTAAAGTAGTATTGCACAATTTTATTGTTATTAATATCACATTATGTATGTGAGCAATGTATTTTACAGTTTCACAGTATTACAAAGCAGTTTTCTACTTCATAAACATAGTAGTTACTCCTTGCTGTAGTGACCTATTCTCTCCATTTGTCCTCGTAACTCCTTTAGTTTTCCCTATCCTGTTTTGTGTAAGTGTTTAAATACTTCCATATGGCCATGTTCAGAAGAGCTTTGGGGAAGTTCAGAGAATACAAAGGTCAGTTAACTGTGTTGGTGCCAGCAGTTGACCATGCCAAGAATGTTGTTAATCTGTCAGAAAATAGAGATAATGACGCTAATCCTATCTCAATAGTCTTGAACAAATGCAACAAGTGGTAAGGGTATATAATTTAGAATCCTGAGAGAAATTACAATAAAATAGCTAAAGCATGGAAGCAGGCTCTCTAAATTGACTGATCTTTGAGAAAAATACAATATTCATGGTTTTACACACGCATAAGTATAGCAATGGAAGAAAGACCTAAACCAATAGGTCAAGGATCCCCAATGATGGCCCAATGAAAAGATTGGCAAATGCTTTCTTCTCTCCCCCAAACGTCAACCATAAAACTGCACAAAAAAATCAAACACTCATGCTCTGGATATCAAACAAAGGTCATCAGCCATCAGAGAAGCATTTTTGCTTCAAAGACTGCTAAAATTCAAGTAAGAACAATAGGACTCCATGACTTTTTTTTGTTTTGTTTTGTTTTTGTTTTTGCTCGGGACTACGCCCATCACCATCCCCAGCCTAGCAAGCACCGAGGCTTTGGTACGATAAGGTAGGCCATGATGCCTGGCTGCTTTGCCTGTGTAGCCAAAGGGAACACACTCAAATTTCAACAGTAGACAATAACCATATTCAATATTATTGGTGGAAGTGATTATATTGTGCTTATGACTGAAGCAACCCTTCTTGCCTGAGTGTGCATACATGCGTACTTTGCATACATGCAAAGACCTACAAGGACTCAACTAGCCACACATTCTTAGTCAAAATTAAGACGGGCCACATATGTGGAGGAAACAGCCAAGAATCCAGGGGAGTAAAAGCCAGGACGATCACAACCTGAATACACTCCCCTACTCACACAGACTATTTAGCAAGAAGGAAGACACACTGTCTCTGCGTGCATGAGCACCACCTCTTTTTAACATTGGCTTATGACTAAGTCATGTCGACACAGGGACAAATGCTAGAAGAGCAGATGCTAAAATTAAGTAAATAAAAATTAAATTAAATAAATGCATCAGTGGCCACACATCATAGGGTGACAGACTTTGCCACAACAAATTGCTAAATAAAGAAGTCAACCAACTAACAAATAACCTTGGATGGGGAGGGGGTGTGGATCTGAATCTAGAGTTGCTACAATATGCAGTTTTAAATAGTTTTTAACCCAAGACTGTGACATTTGTCAAGAAACAGCAATTTGTCACACATATTCTAGGGAAAAAGCCAAGTAAAGAAATGGTCTCACAGTGTCCCCAGAAGTTGGATTTAACTGACAAAAATTTCCAACAGCTATTGTCAAAGTTCCATGAAATGAAAGAAACCTTATGTGAAGAACTAAACAATAAATTGACCACATCAAATACATAGAAACAAAGTAGATTCATGGTTGCTTGCAGCTGGGTGTATGAGCACAGATCATCTACATCCAGTCACAATAGTCAACTTTTTGGGGGTGATGGAAAGATTCCAGAACTGGATCATTGTGATGCTAACACAACTCAATAAATTTACTAAAAATCATTGAGTTTTATGTTTTTAATAGGTGAATTTTATATTGTATGGATTATACCTCTGTAAAACTAGTGGGTATTTCTTGATTTCTTAATTTTCTTTCTGTAACTTTTTTCTGTGCCTTTTTAATTTTTTTAGATAATCTGTGTTTCACCCATTAAAATTGATTCTAAGTATTGAATCCAGCTTTTGATTAAGATTCCTGATTGAAATTCCTTTTCACAAGTTCTTTATCACTATTTTCATGTAGTCTCATTTCTTCAACAGTTTAACAAGGAAGAACTTTTTAAAATGTTCATCTTAATAGTAAACTAGCCAGAATGCTACGATTTTAATGGTCTTGATTTCTCATCTGGTATTTGGGAACCGGTCTATTCAAATAGGGAGCTTGACTCATCCTTCTCAATTCCACTCATAGGCCAGAGTACTTGTTATGAACACAAAACCAGTTACATTACAAACATCATCACTGTTTGTTACTAATTCCCTACTGGCCAGTTCAAGTTTCTTCCTCTTCGCTATTTATACAGGTTCTTCTTCTGATTTCCTGGACCCCACTCTACCTGGTTTACTTTTTACTCACCTAAGACCATTTTTCAATCGCCTAAGAAATTTGCAACATCCTGTCAGATAAAGTCCTTCGTGTTCCTTCATTGTGTTGCCAGTCAACAGTGAATGACTAAGTTATAAAACTTCACATTTACTGCAATTATTATTTGTACATGGTTTCCTAATCAAGAATGGGAATTCCTCAAAAGGAAGAATTCAGGCTTCCTTAGTGTGTAGCCATGTAATAGGCATTCCGAATCGCTTTTCAGTTAATCAATACATGAATTGATATACAGGGGAACTCAGAGACTCTCTGTTCAAAACATTTTTTTCTGTTATCCATTTATGAAGAATTTTTTTTTCCCAGAGCAAAGAAGAATTTCATTGAGTTATAAGAAGAAGAAGAAGAAGAATGGCTCCCCAAAGATTATGTCTGTGTCTTAAATCTTGGAAGCTGTAAATGGCAATGTCTTCTAAATGCAGACAAGGATGACAGGAGAGGCAGAACCAGAGAAATGGCATTATGGGGAAAGATCTGCTAGACAGTGAGACCTTGAAGATAAAAGAAGGGGTCACAAGCTAAGGAAAGCAGCCTGTCTGCAGATGCTGGAAAGGTCAAGGAAATACATTTTCTTCCACTGCCTCTATAAAAAGACACAGCCCTACTAACACCTATTTTTAGCCCAATGAGATTTATTTTAGACTTCGGACTTCCAGATTGTTTTAAGCTACTAAATTTGTGGTAATTGGTATAGCAGCAAAAGAAAACTAATTCATGAGTTTTCTGTTTCCTCTAACTAAAACAACTCTGTTATATATTAGCGTCCTCTACAAGAACATGTTGAAGTCCTACATCCCATTACCACCAGAATGGGAACCTACTTGAACATACTGTTGTTGAAATGTAATTAGTTAAGATCAAGTTACACTGGATGAGGGTGGGCCCTTACCTCAGTAAGACTACAGTCCTTTTTAGAAGAACAAAGATCAAACTGGAAGAAACGAAGAATCAAGAGTCAAAAACCAAAAAGACCACCCTTTAACAATAGAAGCAGAGATTGAAATGATCTATCTACAAGTCAAGACACTCTAAGAATTATTGGTCAACAACAGAAGCTGGAAGAGGAAAGGAAGAATTTTCTTGTACAGGCTCCAGAGGGAGCACAGTTCAGATGACATCTCAATTTCAGACATGTCGCCTCCAGAACTGGAAGACAATAAATTATTTTTTTACAAGCACCCAGTTTGTGGTTCCTTATACCAGCACAAAGGGGATCTAATACAAGCCCCCTCAGGCCTGATTCTAACTGCAAAGTATTCCTGCATATTAAAACTTCTCTTTGTAGGTCTCTCATCACTGGGGTGCCTGGTTGGCTCAGTCATGGAGTATGCAACTCTTGATCTCTGTGTTTTGAGTTCCAGCACCACACTGGGCGTAGAGATTACTTAGGGGGGAAAAAAAAATAAAGTCACATCTTCACTTTTGAAAAACTAATTTTATGTCTTCTTCAGGTTGTTGTCATTGTTTTATTTAGCACAGCACTGATTTGACTCCCCAAATGTTGAATTTGCAGCAAATCAGAGACTGAACAATTGGGCTCAAATAGCTGAGTCTACCCATGTGTTAGTGGATTGTCTGTTTCAAGCCCCACCATGCAGCTAAGAGCCATTGATAGATTTCATTGAAGCCTGAACAACGTCTGACAGGTTAACCTCAAAATAACCTTCCTTTAAAAAGTTCTGAATTCCTCCAAACCAGTGTTGTAACTAGTTCTGAGTATTAATTTGTTTAAATTGATTAACAGTATCAGTAACAAGATGGTCTCTCTAAACCACTGGGGATTTGCTTAGTAAAAAAATCATTAACTGCTTTCTTAAATCTCCTATATCAAATTTTTATTTTTATTTTCATTTTATTTTTTTCATATTGTAAAAATCCACATTTCTGTGTAAGAAGAATATGAAAGCAGAAGGGATTCCTCCAATCTTGGTTAATCCTAAATTACCTACTCAGTGCACATACACAGGTAGTCCTAAACCAATAATAGCACTTCTGTATGAAGTCCTTCACTTTTCACGGGGGCATCAATTTTGAAAATAAGTTCTAAAAAAATACATCTACAGTAAAACCTTGGTTTGAGAGGGTAATTCGTTCCAAAAACATGCTTATAAACCTAAGCACTTGTATCAAAGCGAATTTCCCCATATGAAAGGAAACTCAGATGACTCCTTCTACAACCCAAAAATATTCTTATAAAAATCATTACAATACTGTGATATAATACAAAATAGTAAGATACAAATATAAAGGAAACTAAATTAACCTGCACTTACCTTTGAAAACCTTCGTGGCTGGTGTGAAGAAAACAAGAGAAAGGAGGGTTATTGTGTAGGACGACTTTCACTATCCCTAACGGATGTCGACTACAGTACAGTATTAATCAACTCTTTTCATGTACTGTATTTAATGTAACTGGCAATAAGGCAGCAGAGGAAAGGGTCTATAACTGCAGGGAGTCAAACCTAGAATAAGACAAAGCATTCCTAAGCTTACTCCTGTATAGAAAAGCAAAGAACCAACCATAGATGAAGTGACAAAACAAAACAAACACTAGTGCCCGTTTTGGGCACCTTGCAATGTTCTGAAAAACTACTGATTTCTGCCAAATACTGTGGCCTAAGACTGAGCATCGGAGATGATCATCCACAGTGTCGCAGAGGGAAAGAGACATTGGCTCAGTTGTGATCATGGGACCTTCAGCATCAGGTACGACTCTTATTCCAGGACATCACTTGTTTATCAAGATTTATTAGAAATGTTTGCTCATCTTGCGCAACACTCGCAGAACAAGTTACTCACATTCCAAGCTTTTACTGTATTTGTAAAATGCTAGAAACAAATCCCTATCTGTTCTACCTTAGTATGTAAAAATCAAAATTAGAGAAAAAAATCACGTATCATATACACACAAAAACATCAAAATTAGAGAAGCAATTTTGCTTTTAGTTTTTTTAAGTAGTACAAACTCTTGTTGGAAATAAGCCTTTTAAGTAACTTCTGCCAAAAATTTTTCATAAAAATTTGAATATCTATAGTTAATAGTAAGATGGATCTTATTAGGTAAAAGCCCTTGCCAATCGAATGAAATAGTACTCAGTGCCTTGGTAAACCAGGCATAAATACATGGATTAATCAAGCTCTGTTTCTTTTATTGACCTACTTTTTTTTTTTGAAACATTATACATGTTTCATGTACATTTGCCAAGATCTATACTCTGTTAACATTAACTGGAGGAAGTGGCACTTGAAAATAAGGTGATCAACCTCTCTTTCAAACATACCCATACCCTGCAACTCCACAAAGCAATTCAATGAAAACCTTCAGCAAATTTTTCCATTAATTATCTAATTTAAATTCACCTGCATAGGATTTTTTCTGTCCGTAAAAACTTGGTTATTTCCTAACTACAGTAGTCTGCTAGGGACATCCTAACTAAATACCATAGACTGGGTAGATTCAACATGGGGATTTGTTTTCTCACAGTTGTGGAGACTGGAAATCTGAGATCAGAATGTCAGTAAGTCCATTTCTTCTCAGGGCCTTAAGGGAAGGCCTGTCTGCTTGGTTATATATTAGCCATCTTCCCCCCCTGTCTTCACACCATCTTCCCAAAGTATACATCTGTGCCAAATTTCTTATAAGAATAGCAGTGAAATTGGATTAGGGCCCAACCTAATGACCTCATTTTAACTTAGTCACCTCTGCAAAAACCTACCTCCAAATATGGTTACATTCTGAGGTACCCAGAATTAGGACTTCAATATAACTTGGGGGGCGGGGGGCATAATCCAACCCGTAACACATACATCATTCACGATGCAGTATTTACAAGACCTCAAGTAGCAATAAATCCTTTGATCTTCAAAAAAGCAATCATCTCTTTATGCTTGATATATAGTGGCAGGTTTATGAATTTTGAACATAGGATATTTTTTTCCACTCAAACTAAGCTCCTTGTTATGTAATAATCCAAACTACATACTCTGTTTTTAAAATCTTACATATTTTAGGAAAATAGTTATATTCATGAAATTACACAAGCCTTTTCTATAAAGTGTTCAATTTTTCATAGTAATGGCAGTTGAGGTTTATCAACCTTTGAGAGGAGCAAATGAAATTCAAAGAGCCCTGAAGTTTCATCTGAAGAGCAAAAAATGAATTGCAGGGACACAGCCAACATTAGCAAAGTCAACTATAGATCCAAAACTTTAACTGTCAGTTTAGAGTTGATTTTGGAACATGACCAATCTCCACCTTCATTCCTTTACACTAAGCTGTCACTCATACCCAAGTGGAAGATGGCAGGACCTTGTGATTCAGGGCATGCTCCCTCCACTGTGCTCTCCTTTATAGGCACAGGGCCGTTCTTCATCTCTTAGAAGATATTTTTTAAAAAAAACCATTCTTTTTAATGTTTTTGAGAGACAGAGCATGAACAGGGCAGGGGCAGACAGAGAGGAAGACACAGGCTGAAGGAGACTGTCTGAAGCAGATTCCAGACTCTGAGCTGTCAGCACAGTGCCTGACACAGGGCACAAACTCATGAGCCACAAGATCATGACCTGACCGGAAGTCAGATGCTTAACCGACTGAGCCACCCAGGTGCCTCAGAAGGAACTTTTAACCTTAGCTTTTTAATGCTTAGAATTCTGTTACTAATTATACGTGATAACAAAATACAAATACATTTCTGCGAAATAGACAGTATTAATTTTTAAATTTTGCCTGAGAAGACTGGGTTTACAGTAGGTCTTTGCCTGATAGAAAATGTGAATTGCGTGAGAGTAAGGAACATGTACATTCTGATCATCTCTAAGAGACCAGGTACAAATAACACTGAGGGGGAAAGGCAAAAAAGGGGCTAAAATCAGAAAAAATACATATATACAAATCTTAAGGATATCTTTGTTTATTATTTCAAAATCTAGTACATCTATGAAATACCTATTTTAATGTGCACATTCTGTAGATTTATGCATTTTTAGTAATAAAAAGTGAGGCAAAGCAAAGTTAATTCACCTTAATCAGGTAACAAGGAGTCATACGCCAAGGGTAAAAATCAGAGAAACTGTTGTTTTGTGTTAGGCCCTGATTTCAGAGAACAGGGACATTAATGAGAGGAGGGAAAAAGTTTAGTTTCTTTTAATAGACAGTCCGTATTCAAACACTGAAATCCAATTTAGCCTCATTGAGCAATGTTTTGCATTTTAATTCCATCCATGTTCGTTACTGTCTGACTTCCCTCAAAGTGCTTTTAAACAAGATATCCTCAGCAGTTAACCCGATGCCTGTTTTTAGGTTTTGGTTAATTTTATCAAAGACAACATCCAGCAGAGCACATCTCTATTACTCAAAATCCTTACACTCAAGCAATACCAAGTTCATTTAATATCCTTGTGCTTTTCTTTGCAAGTTCCACAGAGAAAGGGAGATGGGAAGACAGACAGCTGAGGAAGAGTAAATGTAAAGGAACAGCAAGCTAAAAGCAATAACCCTAATCTTGAACACAAATGTACACAGCTGTGTGGTCCTCCGACACCAGAGAAGCCGTCTATGTGTAATGCAATCTTAAGGGAAAACATCCTTGTTCTCTGGAACAAACTTCTCCATTTCTTTTGTTGCTTTCTTATTTAAAAATGTTAAATCACAAGACATGGCATGCATTCAGAAGCACTTCTTTCTTTCAATGATCTGTCTTCAAAACCCAGGTGAAAAAAGGAAAAATAATAGCATTTCCATTCCTCACTCTGACTGTTATGCTTAGTTATTTCTGGGTCATACAATAAGGAAAGATACTAATTGGACAATGAGAGTATTGATGAGCTTCTAGGAACTTCAAACAACTTCTGGGATACCTCTATTAGCTGCATATCTGTTCAGAAATAACCTAAGAAGGTCTATCATCACTTCTCATTGGACGATGCTTCCCATGTAATTAAAATACCAAATAAACTGAAGTAGTTGAACATCTTTTATCAGGTGAGACACAAATGGTTTGAAATTTTCCGCCAACAGTCTAGGAAATCTCACTTACCTTGAGATCAGAAAGACTCCATCTAGAACTGGACTTGGGGAAGTCACCCCAACATCAAAAGGTTTGAAGGTTTGACTCAATAGTATCACGGATCATTATGAGATAGTACTTAACCAAAGTGACAACAGAAGATTTTCAAGGCAAATACGTAAGGTTATATGGATGTGAATATAAGTTAGCTCTTTTAATACTGAGAAGATTGGATTTTCTTAACTAATCAAAGACCTGATAAACACGACATGAAGCACAGTCAACTAATTGTTAAGGTAAAATCTTTGCAGATTACTTAAAAGATACAGAAAAATCTTTGTTCGCCATTTATTAAGAGCAGACCAATAATCGAAGAAAATGTTGTTTCTTAGGAAACCAAACTCTAAATTTGTACCAGTGTGCTTGTGATATTACAACTTTTTTTTTTTTTAATTTAAATCTATTCCAATCTTAGCCTGCTTGACCACACATAAAATTCCTTTCAGGATTCCTTTTTTATAAACATTCTCCAGCTTTTTTTTTTTTTTATCCCTCTTAAGTTTTGTCCTTTTTTTCCCCTCATTCTCATTCTGGAACAACCATTTAACTTTAGGAACTGCTGGATCCTCTGGTAGTTTTATTTTCAATTTTTTGAGAAACTTCCATACTATTTTCCATAGTGACTGTACCAATTTACATTCCCACCACTACCCAACCAGGGTTTCCTTTTCTCCACAGTCTCACCAACACTTATTATTTCTGTCTTTTTGATAATAGACACTTGAACAAATATGATTTCTCATTGTGATTTTGATTCCCTGATCATTAGTGATGTTGAGCACCTATTCATGTTCTTTTTGGCCAGCTGTGGGTCATCTAAGGGATTTTAATAGTCTGATTTGTGCCTACTTAGATTTTTATGTGCCAGGGATCAAAACAGTCTGAATTTCCTGACTTAATTTATTTTCACAAGTCTGCCAGTGGTTTATGGTGTGGACTGATTATCTTGAGGTTTTTGTGACTCCCCTAATGACGGCCATCTTACTTTCAGATTGAAGGATATCTATTGTTTTCCCTTATTGAAATAATCCTAATTCAACCCGATTCACTGCTTCTGGCAGCCTCCACACAGTACCCGAAACCCGTCAGGACCTCCCAAAGGCACCCTTTTAAGTGAGGTTGGCCACAAATCTAAATGTTGTGGCCCACTAAGTCTCGCTGTGAAAATGTGTGGTCTCTCACGCCCCAATTTTCCACCCAGAAGGATTAGGACAAACTCAAAGAACCCAGAACACAAAATCAGCTGAGCTCAACCCGAGAGAGGCTTACCGGAGATCCTGGAAAGCAGCCGAAGAGACAACAAACAAAACAGGCTCTGTGGTATCTTCACCTGGGTCTACGAGCAGTCCCCAAGATTTCAACAGTTACTTTTGGGCCCCACCTTGTTGCCAAAACTCTCAGATAACCAAAAGAAAAAAAAAATAATAATGGGTTCGATATCCTCGATTGAAGAAGGAACAATCATTGCAGCAGGAGAACACAAGACCTCAGGACCAGTGAAAAGCTCTTCACAGGGGATGGTGGGTAACAGAGACTTTTATAGTTAGAAGAGGCACCATGGAAACAGGGCATGATTGTGTACAAGGTCAGGATTTCCTAATAAAGCTAACAAATCCTACTGTCTAGAGTAAGGTAAATTAGTTAAAGCTGTTGCCTGACAGGTGTTTCCCATGAGCTCAGGTTAACAGTTGTGACATGAGCCGGCCTTCATTTTGTACATCCCTATGTAGAATTCACTTTATCTGAAGCTTTGATGTGAAAAAACTAGGAAAGTCTGGAGGATGGATAGTGAGGACAGGACAGACTCAGGGCTGAAAGAAGTTACACTTGCTTCTGGTACAACAGCATGCACCTGAGGGTGCCATCTTCCTACTTTCCCCACAACTTTGCCTACAAGATTCCTCCTCCACTAAGCTTGGAACAAACTAACAAATAGAGAAGTAGGTCCCATGGCAGTGATATTAGAGGGGCTATGGGTTAAAAGAACTGAGAAGCAAAGAACAATAATAAAAAAAAAAAATGTCTGTCAGTCTCTCCTTAGCCTTTTCAAGTGCTAATTTACCTGCATACGTTTTAGATCAACTAGATTGTTGCTACATTTATCGCAGCATGACAGTTCAAACAGGAATCCTTCTTCATGGATCTCACTATGTCACTGTTTTTTTCTGCGGTGGTTGTTAGTGCACGGATAGCGTGTAGATTATTAAAGAGAGATTCTATATTTAAAATGGTCCCCTAAATTCACAAGCAAATACGCTAAAATTAGTGAGTTAAATTATTAATCCTGTTAACAGAGTACTGATCTCGAAACTGAGGTAAATAAGAATAAAGTGACTTTTTTCAAGGAGAGATGAGATGAGGATCCTTAATGCCTGCGCCTTCAAAATTCTACCTTCTTTATTTCTAAGCTGAAAATAGACTATGGAATCACCAAAACCATGCTCAAATATAGTGATGATAGAATAATTTAATGATATTTCCTCAAATATAGTCAATTATTCAGAAATTCTTATAAACTATATTGTTTTGTTTCCACTAGTATTAAATAAGTTTTAAATACGTTTACAAAGTCATATGTACTTCACTGGAAAATATGGCAATTTGTCTTTATGATGAATTATTTTACCCCAAACAGCTAATTTTTTTAATAAATGGCTTTACATGACGTTTAAATTAAAAACAAAGAACAAAAAACAGAGACAATTACAGAAATCATCCAGAACCGAACTACAATGACCTAAACTATTTAAGCTAACTCATTATCCTGATAATGGACTTACATACTGACTTCAATTTGGTACTGAGGGCTAGGCTGTCAGTTTTGTTTACAAAGAAATGTACATGAATGGAAATATCCACACGGTGGCATTTGCCATTAGGCATTACAAAATATAATTTACAAAACCATATGTTCTGCAATTAATTTATTTCACAAAAGGCTGGAATTTTTAATGTGTTCTACCGTCCTATTGACTTCAAATTTTCTGCTAATCTTGGGAGATCCTCTTTAAAAGACTAGGAAAGATCAGGAGGTGCTTCTTTGGTTGTATTTAAAGGGAAATTAATTCCCTGGAATCTGCATTTGTCTTTTTAAATGACAACAGACTTGCCTCAAGTGTGAAATCATAAATTTAAAGTTAAAAGGCCCCTGGGGTGGGAGGCTAGCAGTTGTCTCTGGATGAGGAGACCATTGACAATGGCAGCAGATGACAACCCTCAATACAAACACTGTTGAGCGTGTCCACGTGAAATTTATGGAGAGGTATTTTAATTCTCTTCTTCTATGCTTGGTGTGGTTTGTCTTCTAGAACAGAAGCAATTGTTATCAGTATGTAACTCAAGCCCCTAGGATGTGATTACATACTCAAGGCATGAAGAATTAGCAATGCTTTCAACAGTCCCCATGGACTAGCTTCAGCCTTTGTGATTGATCAACAAGAGTAACTGTCTTGGTTATAATCCCCACATTACATTCCAGAGGAAAATCATCACTGCGCCCTTCGTTTTGTAAATTGTATTATTTGTGTCAACAGGGAGGATTTCTACAAATAATAACTGGACAACTGGATACAGATGTATCCTCTAAAACG